>NC_142802.1:3261124-3289352 GCF_049724085.1 Artemia sp. Qi Xiang Cuo | reverse complement strand
TTATAGAAAAACATTTGATTTTGGATGAGGATTTTCTAGCCATTTGGAATAATCCCCATTGGACTATTGTATGAAACTTTTAAAATGTGATTCAAATACTTAAAGTCAATTTATTGATATCTTGATAACGACACGTCAGAATGATATCGTAGATATACTTTCATTTCCAATGTAGATGGCTCCCCCATCATTCGGAAGAGGCAACGTCACAGAGTTACTCCTCCCCCCTTTCCTACAATTTAAATTTATGGCACGAAAAGCATCAGTTTTGTTTTAACTGTGAGAGAGTTGACATCGGAAACCAAAATGTTCCATATATTTCCATTGTGCATGTACACTCTCGGCAGTTGGACTCAATATGAGAATTGTACAATTATTGATGACTATAATGAAAAGTGTAAATTATGCAATCCTTTCAAATTAAATAGAGGCTATGCAATACAAATTAAAGGATGTAATTCATGTCTTGAGGAGGTGTGTGACTCACACCCTATCGGGCACCTATGCTCCAATTGTCACAATGATAAATGTGATCAGTGGGAGAATACTTACCCCGCTATGATTGGAAAGAATCCTAAACGTGATTTTAGTTTATTTCTACGAGATTGGTATCGTCGCGGATATAAATTATTCTGGGAAGAGGAATCGGGTCTACGATTCAACTGTTGGACTAACAAGACAATTTGGTTTCTTAGTCTTCACTGTGATAACACTGCCTATTATGACTATAAACCAAGCGATTTTTATTTGGCAGTTACCGAATCTGCTTCACCATTTGAAAACACTGTTTGTGATATTGCTTCAAATAGACAGATTGAAACTCGTGAATTTCATAAAATGATTGTAAATAGTATCATTGACTATACACAGAGATATGACAAGAGTGAAGCCACACTCTACTGTAGAAAATGTGACCCTGACTTTGCAGTCAATCAAGATCAATATACAGTGAATCCAAATGATTTACCAGCATTAGTGGTTCACGACAGTTACCTATACACCGATGAAGAAATCTAAAAGTGTAGATTTAAAAACATTGTTGTATATATACATTTTATTAATAAACAAATTCACAAACATTTTTTAAGCACTTTACTCTTAGGGCACTGAAATCAATATTAAATACAATTGTGAGTATATTTTCCACTACAAAGTCGTTCAGACGTGGATTGTCACCATAAATACGGAGAAACTGCGTGTAAGTATAACCACGGCATCAGAACACAAAATATAGAAGCGCATGGAAGCCACAGCTTTTAGTCGCTAGATCCTGCACCCTCTTTCGATTTTGAATAATAGTTTTCCCACTGCTCTCAATATAGTTGCTGATGTATGGAGTGTAGAATGTATAGTGTAGACCATTAAAAAATTCGATATTCTTCACTGTTTAATAGATGCAAAGCCAATGACCGGTCAGCACAGTCGATGGACTGCTAATAAAAATAATTAAGGTATTGTTCACAATTTGAATTTTTCCAAGATAGTCCGAGGGTAGACAATATGATTTGTACTGGGACATTTAGGGGTCCAGTTTAAATACACTGATTATTTGACTTGTGTTAATGGCTCCAAGTCTAGTAGAACACTGCCTTCGGGAGGGATTTCCCAATATGTTTCATATTGATTTAATGAGATTAGGGCACTACTCTCAGCCAATGGGTCGGCAAATGTACACTCTAAACACACAGTCCCCGTACGTACTTTACTCATATCCTGGGTGCCAGACAAATCCAATACAATAATACCATGTGTTTTAGCAAACATATCCTCGGTTATACCATTTTCAAATAGTTGCGAATCATGATCTAGGGTTTGCATGGTCAACTCGTACAATGTTCTATAAGATTTATCAAAAGATAGATTGTAGAGTGGGATGCCGTTTACTTTGCACACAAGAGATGAAAGTCCAAACATCTCGAATTTATGTGGGCATTCAGTCCAGGATCCAACTGCACTGGCGCTTTTTACAAATGCCAAGGCCAATTTCGATGGGATTTCACCATTGATAAAGGATGAATCGGTGAAGGTAAGTGACCCCATGGCAATATGACGTTGAGTGGTGATTGTAAGAGGAACAAGTAGTTTAATATTATTTCCATTGGCTCTTGGTTTTTCCACGGCCAAAGCAACAGAACTCATAACCTGCTGTTTGCGTACATGAAGTATTGCTGAGGTGAGGGAGAGACTTACATCGGGATTGGCGGCAAGTTCCTTTCTCAATATGAAATTGGATGGTGCAAGCGTCAATTTTATATCCACTTTAACATTGGGCGGAACGTACTGTTGTCAACTGACATGTGGGGTCTTGTGTGTTTTTTCTGTTTGCTACTGGGGAGTTATCCCGTGAAAGGAAATTGGGGCATGCCTGATAGCCCTTGAAAAGTAGGTTTGCGGGTGGGTTGCCTATGAGGTTTATTTTTTCATTACTATGATTTTCAACAATTTTATCAACTTCAATTAGTCGCTCTACTTCTTGGACTGCAAGATCCAACGTCTGAATATTTTTGGATATTATTACTCTATACAGTTTTGGGGGTAGCCCTTGCAAGAAAGTATTTAGTATGACTTTTTCAAACAGCTGCCCAGAACCAATTCCGTATTTTGCTTCTACGGAAATATGTATATTATCCAGATATTCATTTATATTTTGTGAAAAATCAAAGTTCACTACTCCATGTTTTAATTTATTTATTGAACTGGTATCTATAAATATCTCTTTAAATGCTCTTAATATGTCATCAACCGTATTTATTGGCAAGTTGGGGTTATTGCCTATGGTATGCTCGACCTGTTTTAGAAAGGTTAAGGCCGGGCCTCTAAATCGTAGTTGAAGGATGTCTTTTAACGCTCCAACATCTGTTTTTGTTAATTGTACAAACTGGGTCAATTGGATATTAAATTCGTCAATATCTGATTGACCATTGTATTCCGGGATGGATTTTGCAATCTCTATATTTTTTGCGACTAACTATTGCACTATTAGTAATTCATTTAGATCGTCCAAGTTTTTTTTTTGTGTTTATATCAAATTAAAATTTTACTTAACCTATTTTGGGGTAGGGTATTATCTCCTATGAGATATAAGGGATTTCCTATCGTAGCCTAGCGGTTATAGGCCTAATCAATTTTCTTATATGTCTGTATCTTTCCAAAAATTAAATTTGAATTACAAAGTTTAAATAGCCTAACTAGTTCGCAGTTTTCCTCCAATTTCCGACACGCGCCATTTGCTATGTAAAGTTTTTAGTAGTAATTATGATTTATTGAACTATATGTTTTGACGTCTCAGAGCTTTGTTTCCACGGCCCAATTAGATCTGACTTCAAGAGATACGAATTATTATAGGCTAGCAGGGGTTAGCATGAAAAAGCGTGGCCTCTTCTTCTCGGGCTATTTGTAGCGATAAAAGAATTTATATTGTGGTAATGGGAAGATTCGCTACTGTGGTGATAGAAATTTCTCCTATAGCGCCACTTATAGCGCTGGAGATTGTGTCAACTAGGCTGGTGCCGCTCTCAATTAATGAGAGAAAATTGAATATGTAGACATACAAATGTGGCTTCTTCTTTCTTGAGCTATCTGGAGATCAGATTCCTTTGGGAGCATTTACCTTGGAGACTGGCGAACTAGTTACCCATTATCGGACTAGACTCAGACATATAAGTGAAACAAACACATATAAAAAGACAATATATTTATTGAACTTACATGCTTAGTTGTAGAGCAACGGGTCACTTCAATGACAATAATAATGGTGACCGAGATTATTTGCGGTACTAACCGTGTTAGATCTAACTTAACATTAAAATTAAAAAAAACATTTACCCCACTCCCAAACGCAGTTCTTTCGTCCTGCGCTCTAGGGACTGCCTGCCATTGGCTCACGTGCCCCAAGGACGCAAATCCTCGTCCAATAATCTCTTAAAGATATTTCAGATGATTCAGGAGTTCAGACAGTTTTTTGCCTTTTAAACTTCCTTATAAATGTTATGCATTGAATTTTTTTTTGCTAGAATTATCTTAGCGAAATTAGAACGACTAGCGCCGTTGTCTGACTGAAGCTAGAAATGCAATTTCTCTTTTTGCTGATTAAGGACTTTTCATTTTTGCGACTAGATTTAGCTTAATTATAAGAAATCGGAATTATCTTTAGAAAGGAACTTTATTTTGGTATTTCAAATACATCACATCTTACTCATGGTACAAATGCCATATAATTTGTAATAAGCAACTTTATCGTGTCTGAACTTGTAGTGAGGCCTAATATTATAACTGTTTTTTATAGGCACTCGTATAAAATCCACTTAAAACTTCCAAATAGAATTGAACAGTGTGTTATACCACCAAAATCTAAACTCTTTTGTGCCTTGAACTCATGATTGGCACTAATTTGGGTTTAGCAGGTGTGGAGTGAAAAGAGACAACACATTGCGAGACCATTGAGAATTTTGGACTAGTTTGAATCCCCCCCTTTATTCCTGAACACCATCAATAATTGCAGATTATTTAGGGTAAGATTCTTACTTTTAAGGAATTAATGGCAAGTAAGTTCATTTTAAGTTAAAGAAAGATTGTGTTTTAAAGATTGTGTTTTAATTAATGTGTAAAATTTGTGTCTTTGTGGGAATTAATAGGGAATATTACGCAACCAGTGATAACTGGAAGTAAACGGGGTCTAATAGGAATTAATCCACGTGGCACCATTGAAGTGAACGATATGGCATTATTAGAAATAATTATTAGCAATATTATTAGAAATTATTCACATTCAGGGTTTTCATTACTTACTTTGACTTACTTGACTTAAAACTCTTGCTCGGCAACATCGGCACCGTTAATGGTCTCCAGAGTGTTCCGTCATGAGCAAGGGTTGGAGCTTCATCGGGGTCGATGTTCCTGATTCTGAGTCGACCGTGGATGACATCCGTCCATCTTCTGCGTGGTCTATCTGTGGGGCGTTTCCAGCCATTCGGAGTTGCATCGAAGTCAAAAATGAGTTGGGCGAGTGTTTGAGTGTGCAGGCGAAGTAGATGACCGTATCAACGCAGCGAGCGAGACTCGAGCTGCTGGGTTTAAATTTAAAAGACCGGAAGATCTACGAGTTCTTTACCCCGTCACACCATCTAACTTGATCGTCTGAGTCATGGGTCAAGTCTGAGTACAGCAGTGAACATTCTTTAGGATTTCTGATGTCAGGCCACATATTCCTGGTGCTTTGTTGTTTTTCGGCTTTCCGGTTGCAGCTTTGATTTCTACTTTCGTAAGTTCAATGCCATGGGGGTAGGGGTAGTATTGGCCGTAGCAGCAGTAAGTTTGTCGTCGATTTGGTCAGGTGGCTCCGAGTTTAGTATTTTCTCCAAGTGATCTTCCTACTGGCGGAGGCACTGTGATTGGACTTAAATTTTTTGCCGCTGGAGTTTCGGAGATACATCGCAATCTGATTCTATTGACCTTGGATCTCACGAAGGATCTTGTATGTGGCTCCTATGTCCTTTTATTTCGCGACCTCTTGAAGCTCGCATGCCTTGCCGTCGATAAAGGTCTTGTGATCTTTTTGCAGCATGGTATTTCGCACTTTGTTTATTTGCCTATATGTTGTGTCCTTACGAAGGCGGGCTTCTCATCTGCGATCAGTGATGGCGAGGGATTCGTTACTGGCCCACTCTTTCTTCTCATGCTGCTTCATTCCAGCAACACCAATTGCCGCTGCAAGAGAATTCTCTTTGAAGACCATGCAGCGTCACTATCATTGCACTGGTCAGGGACCTCGAATCTGTTGGATATTTCCCGCTTATATCGCTTTGCCTTTAATTTCAAATATCTATTAAGATTATAGTATCACTAGCTTAATTAAAAACACATTTGTTTTCAAAATAACATAATCTCGAAGATATTTTAGACTAAAAATTTGGTCAATAAGGACCATTTCCTAAACAATTCCTGAACGATTGGGGATCAAACGAGGCAGAACAAGTCTATTTGCTAATTGGGAGTTAGGGTCGGGGACGGATCGGACAGAGATTCGATGACTGACTAAAAGTTCTTCAATAAAAATTGCAAATACTTTTTTGATTCTAATTTCAACAAGAGAGACATTACCACAATTTGAGAAATACTTACTTATCATGTTTTGATCCTGTACCTTCAAATATTTTATTTTGTTAAAATCAAGGGCAAATATCGGAGGGGATAGATGGGGTGCAGACCCAAGGGTGTCACTTTGAGTAATTAACTCATGTATAGTGAAAATCCTTGTATTAGATAGGGCGCAAAGTGAAAATCATTGTAATAGATGGGACGCAGACCCAAGGGTCTCATTTTGAGCCCTTCAGTCATGTATAGTGAAAATCCTTGTAATACATGGGGCGCAGACCCAAGGATCTCACTTTAAGCCATTCACTCATGTATAGTGAAAATCCTTGTTTTAAATAGGGCGCAAAGTGAAAATCCTCGTAATAGATTAATTAAAAAAAACTTTCCGGAAAATAAGTTTTTCAAAGAAAAGTAAAGGCCATTTTAAACTTAAGCTCAGGAGGTACAAATACCTGTTAAAATTCAAACTCAGAACGACCACAAATTACTATTAAAGAACAAATAAAACCCAAAACGAACAGAAATTAAATAAACAATCATAGCAAAAAACATACAACAATTAATAATATAAATGAATAAATAGATATTAAAGCGAGTAATGCTTAGATTTAATATGAAAATCAAGCTTAAAACGAAAACAAATATTTTGCTATTAAAGTATAAATGAAACTTAAAACGAACAGAAATTAAATAAACAATCAATGCGGACAAACATACAATATATATTAATGTAAATGAATAAATAAATCTTAAAACGAGTGAAACTTAAATTTAATATGCAAATCAAATTTGAAGCGAATAAAAATAACTCGAAACAAGAGTTTGGGTATCGCCTCAATGCAGAAGCCTAAAACCTAATGCGTCATTGGTGCTTTACTGAAAGCGATTCTTTCATTAATTTAGATTTTAGGTAATGAATATCATATTAATATGAAATTTGAAAATGCACATTTCTTTTAAGTAAACTCATTTGAATTTTTTTTCAGCAAAGTATAAATTATGTTCTGGCTTTTAGAAAGCATAGGGGTTTTGAACCCCTCATATTAATTTATGCTCGTTTTGAGTTTGACTCTAATATTTATTTTAATTTTTGTTCGTTTTGGGTTTCATTTATTTATTGATACTGATTTGGGGTAGTTGTATGCTTGGTAGATTGTATGATAGTCCGGACGCCAGGTGTTGAAAGTGTGAATCATACCACGACGGAATGGGGCTGCTACGAGAATTAGCCTACCCTCCACCCCCTAAATTGACCATGCGGATTCAAAAATACCAAAGGCACTTGCTTGCGAGTGGTGGAACACTCCGAAACTTGACATTTTATTATATTTTGGTGTTTCATGCAAGAAAATGCATGTTCCACAAAGTTTGAGGTTTTCCGCTCAAATAGAAATGCCTAGAAGCCATAGAATGTTTTCATAACAAACTAACACAATTAGTTACAAAAAATGGCAGAGTTAAAAAATGGCAAAACTATATGAGTCTTGAACAGTCTTGGAAAGTATAAACAAAATCAAATTGAATATTAGACATATAATGATATTAATTGTTGAAAGATCCATCAGTTCAAGATTTTTTTTCACTTTAATTTTATTTTCATTTTCAATGCTGTAAGAACTGGAAAATAATAAATTTGTAATATACTAGTAATTCGTTTTCAGTGAAGCACCAATGACGCAGAAGGCTTTAGGTTTTTACAGTTCAAAAAGGGGGCAGTATCCAAATTTTGTTTGTAGTGAAACTATATTTGTCTTGACTAATCTTGAAGAGAACTAATAAATTAAAATGAATATTTGATGCATAAAGATATTAATTGCTAGAAGCTCATCAGTTCAAAATTTTACTGTAATTTTAATATTTATTTTCAATATTAAGTACTAAAGAAAACATTTGTAATATAATTCGTTTTCAGTAAAGCGCCAATGACGCAGTAGGTTTTAGGCTTCTGCAGAGAGGCGATACCCAAACTCTTGTTTGTAGTTATTTTTATTCGATTCAAACTTGATTTGTTTGCATATTCAATTTAAGTTTCACTCGTTTTAAGATTTATTTATTCATTTACATTAATATATATTGTATGTTTATTCGCATTGATTGTTGATTTAATTTCTGTTCGTTTTAAGTTTCATTTATACTTTGATAGCAAAATATTTGTTTTCGTTTTAAGCTTGATTTTCATATTCAATCTAAGAATTACTCGCTTTAAGATCTATTTATTCATTTAGATTATTACTTGTTGTATGTTTTTTGCTATGATTGTTAATTTAATTTCTGTTCATTTTGGGTTTAATTTATTCTTTAATAGTAATTTCTGGTCGTTTTGAGTTTGAATTTTAAAAGGTATTTATATCTCCTGAGCTTAAGTTTAAAATTGACTTTACTTTTATTTGAAAAACTTATTTTCCGGAAAGTTTTTTTTAATTAATTTTTTTCGTTTTGCTTCCAAAAAGTTTCAAGTTTTTAGGGCCGGGGGGGGGGTGCTTACTGTCCGATTATTCTTGACTTTAAAAAACGGATCTAGAACTTTCAATTTAAATCGAACGAGACTTTTTTCAAAGTCTATACGATTACCTCTTTGATAAAAACCTTATATATGAACAATAGATAGCTTGCATAACTTGTGGACAGCGATTGACAACAATGAATGGATTGATAAATAGCTCCAATAAGGGGGTTTAGACCATTTCACTTGCTGACACAAAGGGATCACGACTGCTTGGAATTGACCTTAATAGGATTTTGTGTGCCAAAGTAATTTTACATCTATCTCAGAGTATGTATTTTAACCTTATAATTGGATAATTATGATAGATTTCCTATGTGTTCTTCCCATACAAAACCCCTTCCCGTAAGTTATAAACCCCCTTTAATAAGTTATGCCTCACGGCATAACTTACAACGCCTACCCCCGGGCCCTGGGGGGCTGTGTCGACACCGGAGTTTTTGTTATCAGAACTTTGAACTATTTTAACAAAATGTCTATCTTAAAATTTTTATCTGATGCATTTAGGGCGTGGAGGAGGGGGGGGGGATAGTCACCCTCCAATCTCTTTTGACTCTTAAAAAGTACAAGAACTTTCAATTTTCAGTCAAATGAGACCTCTCCAAAGTTTATACGAGCATCCTCTCCATAAAAAATAATTGGAAGTATTCGGAGAATCCTTAAATTACAACCCTTACCCTGAGGGCTGTGGGGAAGTTTTCATCCTCAAAGTCCTAATTTGTAGAACTTAAAACTACGTTTAATAAAATGGCTGTCTCAAAATTTTGATTTGAGGCATTTGGGGAAAAGGTGGGCGTGAGAGGGGGGCTAGTTGCCCTCAAATCACTTTCTTCTATTAAAAAGGGCACTAGTCCTTTGAATTTCCAATCAAATGAGTCTTTTTTGAAGTTTCTACGACACCGCCTTCTATAAAAATGTTTTATGCCCCCAAGGCATAACGTAACACCCACGCCCTGAGGATTGGGGGGGATTGTCCTCCTAAAAAATATATTATCTATATGGAAATTACCTATGCTGAACAAAATGGCTATATCAAAAATTTTTATTGGATGTGTTTGGGGTAATGATGGGCGTAGGGGGGGGGGGGGGCTATTGTCCCACAAAACACTTTCTACTATTAAAAAGGGCACTAGCCCTTTTAATTTACAATCGAATTCGCACTTTTTGAAGTTTCTACGACAACGCCTTCTTTAAAACCTTATATGCCCCCAGGTCATATCTTAAAACCCTTGCCCTGAAGGTTGTGGGGGAGTGTCCTCCTCGAAAATATATTTTCTATCTGGAAACCAATTATGCTGAAAAAAATGCCTATCTCGGAAATTTGATTGGATGTGTTGGGGGGAAGGATGGGCGTCGGGGGGGGGGGATAGGTGCACACCAATCAAAATTGACTATTAAAAAGGGCACTAGCCCTTTAATTTCCAATCGAATGAGCCTGTTTTGAAGTTTCTATGACAACGCCATCTATAAAAAACCTATGCCCCCAGGGCATAACTTAAAGCCCTTGCCCTGAGGGTTGTGGGGGAGTGTCCTCCTCAAAAATATATTTTCTATCTGGATATCAACTACGCTGAACAAAATGCTATCTCAAAATTTTGATTGGATGTGTTTGGGGAAATGATGGGCGTGGGAGAGGGGGGGGGGTAGGGGGGCTAGTTACAGTCCGATCACTTTCGACTATTAAAAAGGGCACTAGCCCTTAAATTTCCAATCGAATGAGCCTGTTTTGAAGTTTCTACGACAACGCCTTCTATAAAAACCTTATATGCCCCCAGGGCATAACTGAAAACCCTTGCCCTGAGGGTTGTGGGGGAGTGTCCTCCTCAAAAATATATTTTCTATCTGGAAATCAACTACGCTGAAAAAAATGGATATTTTAAAATTTTGATTGGATATGTTTGGGGAAATGCTGGGCGTGGGGGGGGCTAGTTGCCCTCCAATCCTTTTCGACTATTAAAAAGAGCGATAAAACTCTCGATTTTCAATCGAATGAGCTCCTTTTGAAATCTATACGACGACCCCTTCCATATGAAGTGCCTCTGGGAAAAAAAAAATAATAATAAATAATAAAACATTGGAGCCGTATGGCCTTTATTATAGGCAACGCTACAGCGTTGCCTCTGATAAGGCGCAGACCCAAGGGTCTGCAAAGTGAAAATCCTGGCAATAGGTGGGGCACAGACCCAAAGGTCTCACTTTGAGCTATTCACTCATGTATAGTGAAAATCCTTGTATTAGATGGGGCGCAAAGTGAAAATTCTTGTAATAGATGGGGCGCAGACCCAAGGATCTCACTTTGAGCCATTCACTCATGTATAGTGAAAATTCTTGTATTAGATGGGGCGCAAAGTGAAAATTCGTGTAATAGATGGGGCGCAGACCCAAGGATCTCGCTTTGAGCCATTCACTCATGTATAGTGAAAATCCTTGTAATAGATGGGGCACAGACCCAAGGGTCTCACTCTGAGCCATTCCATCATGTATAATGAAAATCCTTGTATTACATGGGGCGCAAAGTGAAAATCCTTGTAATAGAGGGGGCACAGGCCTAAAGGTTTCACTTGGAGCCATTCACTCATGTATAGTGAAAATCCTTGCATGATTTTAATTTCACCAGTGAATATCTTCATCTTTCTTTTTAATAGGGTTGAGATTTGTGAGGGTCTCACGTCCGGTTCTTCAGTCACACTGATCAGTAGCCCCTGTATAACTTGTTTCAGCAAAATCGTAAAAAAAAACAGGGTATATTGATTGATTATTGAAGCCTACGTATTGAAGCTCGCTGTATGGCTCTTTGAACAAGGTGTAACATGTTCACCTTTCTATTCCATGTATCTGTTAAATCGTCTATTATATTATGTGTTAGATACTACTACTACTAACAACTCACTACAGCACCATGCTGCCTGAGGCCAACACAGCCACGCACGCTCCTCCTCCACCCTAATCTATTCAAAGACTCCCTTTTTACACCCTCCCACGAAGCTCCCAATGTTTCTTTATGACGTCTTCCCACCCCAGACGAGGACGACCTGCTTTCAGTTTAGCCCTAGACGGTTGGCCGAAAAGAACAATCTTCGGCAATATGCCATCCTTCATCCGCATAACGTGCCCTAGCCACCTCAACCTTTATTTCATTATAGCATGAATTTCTATTATTATATTTTATTAATTGTTACTATTATATATTACAAATATATATGTATAATTGGAAATGATGCCCCTGTTTTATATGGACTGTTATTATAATTCGGAGTCTTTACGTCGGGAGCTTCACTTGTCACGTCATTCTTGGATCTTTATTAAGTCAAAGGGTTTTTTTTTACAAGTTTTTCTTAATCACGAAGTTATAGCAGAAACGCTTTTAGCACCAAGTGATTCATTTTTCAAATTTTACTGCCTGATTCGAGACTATGCTTACTGTAAAATGCAAAAATAAATCTTCAGTACCTGATAGGATCAAAGGTAAGTAAACCCTAAACCTGTTTTGAGATAAAGTGGACCTGATCCAGCATGCTGAGTTTGGGAGTGGAGCAATCTTCTCCACTTCTCTTGGCAGGGGCTGTTAAATAACCTCTTCCCGTTTACTAGTTACTCTTGCTAGCCTAAGCTACTCTTGCATATTAATGTATTTCATTTTGATTTTTTTTTTCTTTTCAGAAATTAAAAAGAAAGTGAAGAAGACGCCAGTGAAAGCTGAGAAATCTCAAACAAGTAACAGAAGACGTCTTTACAAAAAGAAGCCCGAAAAGGCGCCACCTCGTGAGCCAACCCCTGAGCTGCCAAAGGAGGGTGATCTACCCACAGCTCTTCCAGAATCTAAAGTAAAAACGCTAAGAACACAAAAAGAAGTTGAAGTACTTTCAGCTGGTAATTTATGTTGTTATTGTTATTGTTGAAATGTATCAGGAAATTTGATAATAGATATACTAAATCTGTAAAATGAGTCAATGTTGCTGAGATATCAATCTTAAAATAATAAGCTTTAAGCAAGTCCTTCGTGGGCGTTTTGTTGCCTCCCTTACCTTAATCGAGCCTTCGGCCCTTGCCGTTGGCAACCGTTACGCTTGGGCTGTGCTCTGTATTGTCTAGATCTAAAACGAATGATTAATTCTCGTCAATGGGTATATGTTCTGCCACTATTCTACGTAGAGTTGCAATTATATATATATATATATATATATATATATATATATATATATATATATATATATGATTTCTTTTATTTTTCCTTTTAGCCTTAGACCCCTTAAACATGATGTTTCTTTAAACTATACCCTGCACAGGTACAATAACTTTTATCATTTCGTTGATGCTTTCATCAAAGTATAGATAAAGATATATAAAAATAATAAGACATGTAGGAAGTATAATAGAAAGTATATTAAGTATAGTGTGTTAAGAACAATACTAAGTACAATAGTAAAATATATAAATATATAAAAATAATAAGGATAAACTAAGTTGAAAATAACTTAACAAATTAAAAGGAAAAATTGTTTTGGTATAAACTTAGAATGGGGGGGGCGTTGAGAAGGAAAGATAGGAAAACAATTCTTTCTTCACAACATCAATAAAAGTATCATAAATTATATGATAACCATGTTTTTCGTTTCTTGATTTCGTCAGCGTTGATTTAATTTATGAGTAGATGCGTTAAAAAAAATAGCAACACATGGCTAAATGCACGGGGAAGATATAATTTGCGCTTTATATTTGCACATTAGGAGGGGAGGGGGTAAAGTATAGTGGAACCGCAGTCAAGTAATTGCAGAGTAATTGTTAACTACAATTACTCTGCATATTAAGAAGCGAGAATTGTTTTCTTAGCATATCTCTTCCCCAACAGCCCCAATTCTAGACTTTTACCTTTATTTTAAACAGTGGCGTTTATTGTGTTTCCCTTCCACACTTGCTCTTTGCTTTGTGATTGTGCGATTTTAATGTTATAGTTAAAAGACTAATTTTCACCAAGTACGACATTTATAAACGGATGCAAGTTTATGAACATAAGCAAAGAACTAATCAGTCAAATTGAAGCTAGTCAGAAAGAAAGGAAGAGAAATGGATGTAAGATAGAAGGAATATACAAGAAAATAGAAGAGTAAAGATACCTTAGTTGCTTCTGCTGTTCCAGAGTACCAGAGCCTTCCATCATTGAAGACCTGAAAAGCAAAAGTTTATTTTTGAAAAATATATTAAACTGAGAAAAAATAAGATTTGTTCCATTGAAGGGAACTTAAACAGCTTTAGAAGTACAAAACACATACCAATGTGTAAAAATTTTTTTTTTTGTTTGAAATCCGGCAAATGGTAATTGTAACAGAGTAAAAACATTCTTCATTTCCCAGCTAAATAGAAAACATTCAACACATATCCTTGTTTAGACTCCTTTTTCAATACATTCGAAATCGTATTGGTTGAGTACCCCGAAACTATAATAATTAATATTATATTAATTATATATTAATTATATATATATATATATATATATATATATATATATATATATATATATATATATATATATATATATATATATATATATAATTATTATATTAAATTATATAACAATTAAGTTAAACTCTCTTTACTTTTAAGTTAAACTAGAATAATATAACTGGTTATTGACGAAGAGAAAATTCCCCTCCCCTAAATGGAAGCATTGTTTGAATGAGTTGTTAGGTCTCCAAGTGCAACTTTTAACCAGAAAAGAGTATATGTCCCTTATGGACTTTTACCGACAAAAAAAAGTCAAGTCCGTGGGTATAATAGGTATAATGTCAATGCGTAGGTTTAACAACCATATCACTAAGGGTATAATGCTCTACCGACTGGTCATTTTACACCTTTTATTATATTTAAAATAAATGGGTTTTCTCTGGATTTTAGAGACACAGCTTATTATTATAAAGGATAGTCCTGATATTTATTAATTTTATTTTATTTATTAATTGAAAACCCGCCTACAAAACTTGAAAAGGATGGAGGAAAATTTGAAAAATAACTAAAGAAAAGAAAACAATAGTATGAGACAAATAACGACAAAACAAATAAAAATCAAATAAGAACGCCAAATTATAAATAAATCAAGGACAAAATAAGAATAAGAACAAAATCAAAATGAAGCAAAACCAAGGACAAAATAAGAACAAAATCAAACGAAGCAAAAGCAAATTCACATAACATCAACATATTCATACATAAATAAACAAAAAAAAAGATCTCCGCAATAAACACAAATCACTTAACACAAATACTACAAATACAATAAACACAAATACTATTGAACTAAAACGGTGTATCAATCATTCTGTGAATTTGAAGAATTAAACCTTCGGTTACGCTTATTTATTAGTTTAGATATGGCATGTTTAGCTTCAGCAAGTCCATACTTTCCAACCAATGGAGAATTTCAATGCAATGGCGGTAGCCGAAGCAAATACATGTCGCATATATACAAGATGTGAGAGAGGGCTGCAGCATTGAAAAGGCTAGCTAACAGTAGGCAGTTGAATCGAACTTTTGCTGCACCAATGGATGCATAAGAAGCAGATATATGTCGTACGAAATAGTCTAGGAGAAGGGGTCGGGTGCAGCGTAGCGACGAACCAATGGGAAGACCTAGATAAATGAGGTGGCCAACAGCTCTAACAGTAGCATCGCCAAGTGCTATAGAGAACGGTGGCTCACCTTTCCAATTAAAAAACACTGTTTCTGACTTACCAGCATTGAAACGAAGGCTAAGATTAAGATACTCCTGTACGACCTCATTCATTTTTTGGATGGTACAGCTGAGATTTAAAACGTCATCTGC
This sequence comes from Artemia sp. Qi Xiang Cuo, assembly GCF_049724085.1. Lineage (NCBI taxonomy): Eukaryota > Metazoa > Arthropoda > Branchiopoda > Anostraca > Artemiidae > Artemia > Artemia sp. Qi Xiang Cuo. The sequence continues at coordinate 3,273,939 of NC_142802.1, read as the reverse complement.
ATAACAAACTAGAGACAGATTCACTGAATATAGTATCAGAGATGTAGAGCACTGGTCTTTCATATCTAATTTCATATTTGGATTTCATATCTGAAAAAAACAATAGGAAAGGCAAATTGGATAGGAAAAAAAATCGTTTTAAGATGAAGAGAATACAATAAAAAAAAAGAAAATCGAAGGGTTAACCACCCCAATTGAAAGGATAATTGTAAAAGCAAACATTCCCCAAAGAGTAAATCGCGGTTCTCGAGCGCGCACTGTGTATATAGAAAAGTATTAACTTTTCAGGAAAAGGAAATAACCAATTCAGAGGCTTTCTCCGTTGTTCGTACATATAAATAATGAATAAGAAACAAATAAATCGAAATAATAATTGTATAGAAATATTTCTGTATAATTGTTTCTCTGCAAATATAATTGTTTCTTCTATAATTGTTTCTTCTCATATGTAATTATTTTTTTTAGAAATAACATGTGTTCAATTAGTATTAATTATTTTATTTTTTTTGTATGGAACTGTAAAGTCTGCAATAAAAAAAAACTAAAAAATAACCGGTTCTCCCTTGCAACTGAACCCTCGTGCAACTCAACCCCTATTTAGCTGAACCCCCATTTAACCCTGCCCCCGTGCAACTCCCTTGCAGTGAACCCCCTTGCAAATAAAGCCTCATTCAAATCGACCTCATTCAGCTCAATCCTCCTTAAATCAAAAATATACGTATAAAATATAATTCAGCCAGTTTTGTCGGAAGTGACACCCCCCACCCTGAAAAAACAACCATTCGTCCTTATGTCTTATTTATTTGAAATTAGCAAAAATTGTCATGCCCTGGGGGCCCAAACACATTCGGATTTCATGGTTACAACAGTGGGGTTGAATGTGGGTTAAGTCAAATAGGGTTGGGCTAAACGGAGGTTGAGTTGCATGAGGGGGAAATTAAATAAGGATGGAATTTCGTAGGTTGAATTCAACGGGGTTGAGTTCCATGGGGGGTTAAGCTAAATGAAGGTTAAGTTTAACGGAGTTTGAGTTGAATAGGGTTGAGTTAATCGGGGCTGAGTTAAACGGTGTCGGTTCAGTGAGGGTTCAGTTAAATCGGTTGTTTTGTACGGGATTCAGTAACATGCACATGTCGGTCCAGGACCAGAAGCTCCGACGAGTCACCAGGAAATCTGGGGCTTGAATCAGACGCCAGCTGCGATTTTGTCGAGCAATCATTTTACTTATTAAATTAAAGTTTTTGTAGCTACAGCTATAGCTATAGCTCTTTGTAGCTATAGCTGCCGGTTTTGCCTGTTGGTCCAGGCTTTGAAACTCCTGCTAGTCACTGGGGAATCTTGGGTTCAACGCTCGCGCTAGGAGCTATTTTTTCAAGCAATTAATTAAAAAAAAACAAAGTTTTTCTGATGAATGCAAAGATCGAAGTTGATACTTAAACGAACAAAAATTACTGCTTCGCGGTTTATGCAAAATATTTTTGAACAATTTTTTTCTAACCCACTGGCTCCTGATATATCCCTATGCCTTTAGAATTCTGAAAAACTAGTGCTTTACGAAAAAAAAACGATGCAACGAAACAGTAATAGAAACAGGAAAATTCTTAAGCGGCCTGGAGAAAATAAAAGAATCATTCATAAAGCTCTCAATAGTCTTTTACCGGCCATAATATGAATAAATTCTGCAACGCGATTTTTACTCTCTAAACACTCAAGAAAGCTTATTTTTTTCTGTAAAGGGCTTCAATAAACCATGATTATCTTAAATTAATAACATATTGGGGGGATATTAGAATGTGTTCCATAAATGTGTCATTTAAAGGCTGATAGAAATTTTACGGACATCAAAGATGATATCGTTTTCTCTTATTTTAGTTATGGCTTATATACCCATGTTAGCGTCAATCTTGTTAAAACCGGCTTACTCGTAAATTGAATCGACGGTGACAAAATCGAGGATCAAGTAATGCATGAGAAATATATAATTGGTACTGTTCTGTTAGCTGTAAGCCACGCGAGAAGTGAAGTTTGGTTAACACTAATGAAATAAAACAAAATAGGATAAAAATATAATAGTTTTGAAACAAATTTCGGCTATATATTTGCACATCAGGGGGGGGGGGGTAAAGAATAACATATATTAAATGCGTAACCTAACCTAGGTACCCTTTTTTGCCCCTTTAACCCCAAAAAACTAACGATTAAATATTGTAAACGGAGTGAGAAACCACTGCAATGCTCATCATAGCAATTCTCCGTTGAAATAACCTGCTTGACTAGTTTGTTTAGCATCTTCCCTATACAACATATCGCGTGGCTGACAGCTAGTAGAACAGTACCATATAATATGAGCTATATATTTGGGTTAGGTTAGAAAGGATAGGTTAAGATTGGTTAGATTAGGTTAAAATTGAATTTGCGACGGAAACAAATGTCATATTTGGATTCAAAATGAATTTCTGATTGCAGAGGGGAGTTTCTTTCTTAGCTATCTGAATTGCCCGTTAATATAGATATTTACTGCAAAAACACATTTTCATTGAACAAATCCAGCGCAAAAACATAAATTCACATGATACTGGCTTTTCATCTAGCTTGCATCCTCGTGAAAGTGACCTCTTGGTAAGTTGACCACCGCGAAATTTGAAAACGAAGCGGCTCTGCAAGTCTTATTTTTGGTGTTTCATGTGGCCACAGCTCGTACGGTTACCCATATTGCTTTTTAAATAGAAAGGCAGTTCTGACGTAGTGATTGACGTAGATGGTCGTATTTGTCGGTAGTTCTGGTCTTGTTATTTGTAAATTGTGTCTTTATATTTTATATATATTTTGAATTTACTCTTCATAGTGTATCCTGAGGGAAAATAAAAGCATTATTATTATACGGAGCCTACGGGGAGATTCTTGTTTATAAAATTAGTAATTGGAGTATGCACAAATAAAAATTCAATAAATGTCACTAGCTCCACGGTAACCCTCCGTGGTAACTCCCTTCTTTCTATTTTTTAAAAGAAAGACAAATTGAAAACGTCTTTATTGACTTTAAGGATTGATTGCTGTTGGCGTGAAAAAAGTGAATCCAGACGTAAAAGCTGCAATTGAACGACTCCAAAAGGAGCCGGAAAATAATGGCAAAAATCACCCTATCTCAGAGCCTGTAAATGATGAGAAAAAATACCCAAAGAGAGAGCGAAAGATTCCGGCGTATTTGCGAGAGATGGAAATTGGGCCAGCATTGTTTACTCCAGACAATCTTAAACCCAAGGGACAAAAAGATGATAATAAATCAAAGCATGCAGGTAAGTTTTATATTTGTTTTTTCTTCTCATAATTTGCTGTGCTTTTTTCATTCAAAACGCAAGTTTTTTGGAACACTAACCCAGTACACATACGTGTTAAATGTAAACTGAGAAAACATAAGTCTATGCTATTCCCGACCGTCTCATTGAGGTGAGTTTTTGTTATAATATTTTTCAATAATTCTCTTCTTTTTCAGTTCTTTTTTCTGAAAATGATATTCCTGTTTATGTTTTTTTTCCAATTCCTCCTTAATCTTTCTACTATAAGTTTTATTGTTGTTTTTTGTGCTTCTATTTTAAGGAATTTATTTTTGTTACCATTTTCAAATGCCTCATTTTTCTCGATCATCAGATCGAGACATTCTGGATTCAATCAGACATTTTTCTCGAGTATACGGAAAATGTTTCGGAAGGGAATGACAGTTTTTACTTCTTTTTTTTTTTTTTTTTTTTTTTTTTGTGCGTTTTATTTTGAAGTTCCTAAGCCTTTCATTATTTATTTTTCATCATTTAATTTTGTCGTATATTTTTCTACCAACTTCGCCAGTTCAGTTAACCTGATGATCCGATCTTCTTTTTTTTTCTTTTTTCTGCAAAGGGCATCTTTTGGAAGGGGTTTAATAACTTGGTTTTAATAACTTCTTTTTGGTTGAATTTTAAGATGAACTCAGAGCAAATTTTATTTAAATCAAAATAGTTAAATCCTGTATTATAATGCCATGAAGTGGTCATTAAACAACTAAAACAAAAAGGCACAGGGTCTTCAAAACAACGAGAAGACCAGTAATTGTACAAAAAGTATAAGAAATCTTAAGAAAAGCGTAAATGTTAAGAGTTTCTTATAGAAAAATACAAATATTTCAGTATTAAAAAATCATTTAATTATCAAAAAGTATCGGAGAAATCTTTCTTACTCCTCCTCCCCCCCCCTCTTCTCTCCCCCTCTCAACAGATAAATCTTCGAAAGTTCAACTTGATCCCTAGGCGTGAGAAAGAGCTGGATTAGAATCTCAGAATTATCAAAACTTCGTATAGAATTCGTAGTAACTGAATCTTACTTACTTAATAATAAGACTCACTTGGTAGGATAGTATCAGACACCTGTTTTGTACCATCACTCTGTTGAGATATAGAATTGCAAAGCTTCTGAAAAAAATTCACAGTATTTAGGCTGCTATTATAATATACTTGGGATAAAAATAAATTCAAAATTTTACCTTTTGAAACAGTATTTTCGTGATAAAAGATTAGTTTTTAAGACTAAAACACTCATTTTTACCTAACAATGGATTAAATTTGTAGTATTCCTTTATTTAGTCGTTGTTCCAAAACTTTCGTTTATATCTTTTTCTATTTTTGTTCCAAAACCTAAAATAATAAAAAAAATTATCCATTTGTATTTTTCAAGTGCAGTAGGGAGTGTTAGCCCATTAACATATTATGAGTATATACAACAATGAGTTAATAATTATTTGTTATTTTAGGATGAAGGTAAACCAAATAATTATCATTAATTATCCTTGGGGTGCTGGAACGTAACGTTTGTTACGTATTTGTTCTTGCTTGCCTCGCCTTATGGTATATTAGGTTAGGTTAGGTTATCCTTGGGGTGCTGGAACGTAACGTTTGTTACGTATTTTCTCTTGCTTGCCTCGCCTTATGGTACTTGATCTTGTCAGGTTAGGTTATCCTTGGGGTGCTGGAACGTAACGTTTGTTAGGTTAGGTCTGGTTATCCTTGGGGTGCTGGAACGTAACGTTTGTTACGTATTTTTTCTTGCTTGCCTCGCCTTATGGTACTTGATCTTGTCTTGTTTAGGAAAAGCCGTTTTTTGGCATTAAAATTGTTTTCCCAGTATAAGGAAAACAATGTTTGGGGTGTCGCAATATATTTCCAGTGGGAAGGGGATTTGCAAAATTAGAAAAAATTCAAACTTGAAGAAAAAATTTCATTGCACTCCCTCTTCTGTGCTAATACATCTTGAAAACCTCGGTTAATTTTAAACGAAGTCTTAGGCATACGTTTTCTTAGAATAAGGATAAAACCTTTGAGTAAAACAAGGGTAAATAGAGAAACTGTTTCTATCATGTGTCTTAGATGTCCTTCAGTTTAGCTTTGGCAGTTCAAAACGTGTGATTTCACATAACATTGATATTGTAAATAAGTGAGATATTCCATGGTGTTGAGTAGCGAAAGGGGGGGGGGCGTCATTAAAATCGGAAAAAAGTTAAAATCTTGGCAATAATTTCTCCTTTCACTCCCCCTTCTGTGCTAACTCATCTTTGGAAACTCGGAAAAGTTAAAATTGCAATCGAATTTCAAGACATACATTTTCTCAAAATAAAAGTGAGACCTTTAAGGGTAAAACATTAAGAGTAAAATAATTGGCAAACCTTGTCGTGTGTCTTAGATCCATTCAACTTGGCTGCATTAGTTCAAAAGATGTCGCATAAAATTAATATCGTAAATAAAATAGGATTTGTGCCGCTCGGGTCTTTACGAATGCCTGATAAAGCTCTAGCCACTGAGCTAACTCCGTAGATGTATTATTTGAATAGACACTGTATAATAATCATTGCTATGCGCGAGAAGGTAGAGAGCCACTATGTTGCGGACAACCATGGTGGTTTCTCCCAAAAAACGTTAACTAATGGGGAACTTCTTGGAAAGAAACCTAGGAAATCTTTACTGGTGGAAAAGTGGAAAATTCGCATAGAGACTTCGAAAACTCATGCTGTCAGTTGTCCATTTTAGATTCGACCATGTATAATTCAAATCTTTGAGTTTGTATGTCTTTTGAACTTTTGTTTAAAAGAATAAACAGATCTTTCCAATCGAATAAGTAGACTGTTCAAAATAGATAACATTTTTCGAAACAAGATCATTGTTTAAGGTTTCTGCACCATTTAACTGAGTGCATATTAATCAACATCTTTCTTGTTCATTTTTTGGGGAAGGCACATGCAAAGTATAGCAAACGATGAAACCAGTGTTGAAACTTGATGTTGAAACTCGTGTTTGAAGGCAACAAAAAATCTTTTCAAGTTTTCCTTTTATGGAATCTACTTAACAGATCTTATAAGTCACTCCTGGAGAGTAGGAGCAAACTCATCATTTGAAATAGAGGGGTGATCCCGGTCCCTTCCATGCCGGCCATTTCTTAGTTTCTAAGAAACTATAGGAAAGCTTTAGATAAAGAAACTTGCTTACTTACTTAGACTAAGGTCCTCCAACGCCTTGAGGCTCATAAGGCAGCAACTGTTGAGTTACAAGTCTCTCGGTTCTGGCCCAACGACCAGAATTCCTCCATTGGCCTTCTTGAGTCTTTAGCCTCCTTCTCCAGTGACCAGCTGAGGGTTGTACGCTGCATTTTGCTTATGTGCTGATCAGGCGGTTTCCAGCACCACACGTCATATGGGAGTCTCCTGCCAATTTTATTAGTAATTAGAGACCACATGTCATATGGGAGTCTCTTGCCAATTTCAATAGCGATTAAAGGCTACTTAGTTCGGGCTCTAATTTTCGGTAACCATTTGGTATCCTTTCAGTATAGTGCACTGCAAGTATGTTTTTGAGGCATTTGTTCCCACATGCAAGATATCTGTTTCGGATGGGTTTTGACATGCTCCGTGATTCACAGCCATATAGCTGTTCAAAACTATGAATTTTTAAAAAGTAAAAAAGAATGTTTTGAACCATAATAATTATTATGTTTCAGTAATTGCACTTGTGATAAAAGTTTTAGTGATCTTTATGATGTTCCTTTTTTGGAGTTAGTGCTTGACCTTAAAAAACCTATAAAGTTATCCCTTTTAGTGGGTTAATTTACTGATATTCAAGGTTCAAACTTGCGTATCGTATTTACAAGGTCTTCGTCAGGATTAAAACATAATTGTTAGTGAAATTGCTTATTTAGTATTCGGAAGAGTCCAGATAATTCGATGTGTACTCTAAAAATTAATGAATTTCAGTCCGGTCTCAGATGAACCACGGCAAAAGAATTCCCATCTGGGATAAAAATCTCTCCCAGTTCGATCATATATACCTTCAATCTGTATATGGTTTCTATCACGGTAACCTTTTATAAAATAGCTCGAGTTCGAGTTTATCTTTGGTACTAAATGATTGTGATATCGTCTAAGATTTATGCAGCAAAGAACCCGACATCGACACAAATGCTGAACCTTCGACGTGGCCGAGGACCCATCGGAGAGTACTCCAGAGATACATTCTCAAAATATTAGAAAATGCCCCTAGCGTTCCATGCAAAACCACCATTCGCACTGCTGACCAAATGGGGTCGAAAAGGTTATTAATTAGAAGCAGGTATCGATCGTCACCGCAGATTAACTAAATATCGATCTTCTGCTTTTTGTTGTTACTTTTTTTTTGCCAATAGTTGTTCAAATTTGTACATTATGAACGTGTAAGTATGTTTCATTACCTTATATGTAAATACCAGTAAATAAAATAAAAAATATTGTTTTCGTTGTATCAACTATCGGATCAAGAAATGTCGAATTTGCTTATTTTCTTGTGCCTCTGCTTTTACTTTGTAATCCTCAGACTCGAAGCAGGCTTTTCAAGCCAAATTTATCAGCGTCACTAGGATGTCTTTAAAGGTTTTTATACCAAACGTCGAATTAAGAAATTAACCTAACATTATAGCCTCTATTTTCACAATCCGCAAATTCAGACAGAGACTTTTCAAGTCAATGTGCCTCAACATTTCATCAATTTAAGCATGACTTCTAAGAAGTTCTTAGCCTAAAATAATGTGTTTTTTTCGCCTATGATGCCACAGTTCATTGATATTTGCTTGGTGTTATGTGGTTGAGGGTACGATCCCAGCTTTTGCTGGGCCGAAGCAGTAATTTGGAGTCAAGAACCGTCGTTAGTCTATGGACTTAGAGTAGAATATGTGAGTTTTTCGGAAGTCTCTTTTTATCAATTGGCCATTTGCGGTTGTCTTATCAAACTTGACTTAGTTTACAAGTCTAGCATTTCTTTATGAAGAATTTAAGGATCATAAGAATACCATACTGTTTGCTATTTGAGTATGAATTAGTTCGTGGAATTAAAGATGATAACGGATATATCATTTAGTACAGCCTGTGGTGAGTTTATTGCTGTTTCCTCCAGGTCAAAAAAGGTTTATTGTCGGTCAAGAGTGAACGGAGTATTGTATTATTTGGCTGATAATGCAGCAGTTAATTTCTCCGGTGAAAGGGGAATTATGAGACACTTTGTGCAATGCAGAGATCGGTACAATATTACCAAATAGAATCTCCCTTTTTAAATCATATCAAATTAGGATTATTTATTGGATAACTGCAAATACGACGCTGTCCTGCTACTATGCAAACGAGAAATTCTGTAAGTTGGAATTTGAAAAAGCTTGAAGTCGAGGAAACTACAAATTCATTAAAGGCTCAGTTAATTCTGACAATGCGACTTTGCTAATTCTGAGATTTTCCAAACACCTAGATTTGACTAACGTAAAAATTTAAGATAATGTCTGGCTCGTTCATAACAGGACTTATCCTATTGGTTAGTTCAGATAAGCTAAAAATACAAAATGTTATTCATCTTGTTTATTATTTGGGGAGGCTAATGCATGATTTTCATATAATTCTGTGCCGTGAGGCAGCTGGGATAGAACTCTGGTCCTGTATTGCCAAGCAGACATCAATCCCACTCTGTGACCACATAGTTTAGAAAATTTTCACCAAACCTTCTCAAAAATTTCTACTCCACTAACACTTATTATCACTTAAATAAGTCCCCATTTGAATAAGAAATAATTAACTATTTATAAACATGGATCATAAACAAATACTACTAACAACTCGCTTCAGCACCAAGCCTCTTGAGGCCAATATAGCTTGGGGGGCGACCTGTTTTTCGTTTCACCCCAAATAGGTGGCCTAAAGGTACAATTATCGTGGTTTAACACATTCTCAAAATGTTGTTCCCCCATCTCTCTTTAAGACTTCACCTTTCACATTTTAAGGCTCTGTTCCTGTTTTTAACTGGAACAACTTTAGACCGTCTGCTTCCTCTAAGTTTTTCAACATGCCTGATCTTACTTTTCCATCTTACTTATCTTACTATTACTATAACAACATCTTGATATTATGCTGCATGGCTGCAATTTCCACATCTTCGGCAGTTTTAACTGGCCCTTTCATTTCACGCCTTCTTAGTCCATACGCTAATGCCTTCTCTAGTTAATTTTTCACTTTTTCTCATCTGATATATCACTAAAAATTTCTTGTACACACCCTTCCTCTTTTCTTTCAAGCTCTAAGCGTTTTAGCTAACATTCCTAGCTGTGTTTCTATGTTTCATCCCTAAGATGCCTTCTGCTGCTTCGCAAGTCGTTTTTCTAAAATTATTTCATCCATTTCTTGTTTTGTCAAATGGTAAAGCCACCAGTTTCATATTCAACAGCTCCATGAAAGTTCCTCTCAAAATCTGATCCTGGAGCCTAACAACGTCATAAAGTCCGGTAAGATAGTTGTCATCCTAAGTTTCGGCTTTAGATTATTATTGCCCCCTTAGGGGCAACCTAGTAAAGAACGAAGCCTAACCCATAGCAACTGAAAATTGGAAAACGCGATTGAAAACTATCAATTGAGGAAGAATCACCCTTTGAAACATATTCAAGAATAGTAACTACTGTTTCGATTATTCTTAATGATAAAAGATTATTGCAAATACAAATTTGTTGAAATGTAAAAAAACAGCATGAAACCCTATACATTGTGTCGGGTCGAAATGAAAGCTTCACCATTAGAATCGCCATGGTCGAAAAGTCCATATAGGGGAATCACAGTCCCCGGTCTTGAATAACAAGAAAAATCACTTTAAATATGATCCAGTGACGTGTTTTTTTGTTTTTTTTTTCTTCTTTCTTTTCTTTTTTTTTGCTAGCTAATTCCCATGCCTTCTCAAGGCCAGAACAGAATTTGCGCTTTACTGAAAAAAAAAACATGGATTATCGGTTTAATTGACATACTGATATTTGTTCCTTCAATTTTTGATAATTTTTTTATTTATGAAAGTAAAAAAAGTGAAAATATTTAAAATGTATTTTGTTTTCACTAAAGTAAAAGTTATTTTTTAGTCTTAAGAAGGCCTGGGGGTTATCAGTCCTACTCATGTTATTTCTGCTCGTTTTGAGTTTGACTCGGCTATTTATTGTAATTTCTGTTTGTTTTGAGTTTTATTTATGTATTATTAGTGATTTGTGGTAATTTTACGCTTGAAGATTATTTGACTTTATTTCTGCTTATTTTTGGCTCAATGGAGCTCTTTACTTTTCTTTGAAAAACATGTTTTGTGGAAAACTTTTTTTCAATTAATTTCTGTTCGTTTTTTATTGACGTAGTCTTTTTCAAGGGAAAAAATAATATTTTATATTCCTTCAGCTTTTTTTTCTATAAGAATACATAGTTTGGATTAATATTTGTATATTGGAGAAACTATTTGAACATTTTTAAATCGGGACACTAACAGTATTTTTAAAATTTTTTAATTCCTGATGTTGAACTAAAAAATTAAACTTAATATGATTCCCAAAAGATTCTATCTATGCTATGTGAAAACCTGGATACACTTACACTCTTTTTATTTATTTAAATTGTAAAAGCAGAAGTAGTAATAGTAGTAGCCCCAAAAGTTTCAACTGAATACCCCCAGTTGTTCTCGGTATATTGATGAGGTGTCTTATTGGCAACCATAAACACAATGCCATTTGATTTAGTTTAAAGCAAAATTTTGTTTTAAAGCATCATGGGCCAATTGCAGATTTGCTGGGGATTAACATGCCCAATATCCCTAAAGACATAACTTCTGGACCGTTTTACTATGCTGAACAAAATGGTAGTCTCAAAATTTTGACTGGATGCGTTTGGAAAATGAATCGGCTTGAAAGAAAGGCTGCTTGCCCAATCTATTTTTAGTCTTAAAAGGGTATTAGACCTTTTAATTTTGAATCAAATTAGCTCATTTACAAATTTCAATATATTTCTAGGAATTATAGAGTGGTGCTATCTATAATATGTTTATATGCTCTTTTGAAAGCCTGCATGCATACAGCTTTTTCGTTCAATTGAAACTCCTCCTAAACGTTCCCTGGAAGTTTGACCTTAATATCCTTAGCGTCATTAGTTACAGTAACGATGGTTGTAGTATTAAAAGTATACGCATAGGGCCTTCTCGCTAGTTCAAAATCCCCCACAACTTACCCCTAAAGGCCTAACTTAATAATATAAGATTTTCTTCAGATATTGCTTTGTCACCTTTTTGAAAGTCTACATGCTCATAGTTTGTTTTGATTTATTTCAACGTCCGCCTAAATTTTCCATAAAAGCTTCACTTTAAGGCCCTTAGCTTACGTAGTTGCATTAGTTATAGCAGCATTAGTAGCAGTATGCGCATACCACATTTGGTTTTTTCAACACATGCTGAGAGTTTCAGCTTAATACCATCAACCTTTCCTGAAGCATTTCTGATGCGTCTGCTTGAGAAACTGTGTGGGTATAGTGTGTTTCGAATTAGTTCCATACAGTTTCTATATATCCATAATTGTTCACATTAATATCCTTAGTTTTAATAGCAGTAGTAGTAGTAGAATTAATTGTACTAGCCTAAGCTTTAGTGGCAGTTGTTGTATGAGTAGAAGCTGTAGCATTAGGATGCAAATGCTTGCTTTTGGCTAGTTCAACATCCCTCACAATAAGCCCTGTTATTTTCAACTTCACACACCAGTTGTAGTAGTATTGGTAGTATGCAAATATGGCCTTTTTGATCATGTCCCTTATCGTTCCCTGAATTTTCCAAATTAATATACTCAGTTATTCCTGTGTTACACCCTTTTGACAACCCGTATACACATAACGTGTTTTGGGTTTAGTTCAACATTTCCCTGAACTTTGTCTGAAAGGCTCACATAAATACTCTTCGTCTTCCTGGAAAGTAAAGTTCAAACATGGATACCTTTCTCAATAACATATCCTATGTGTAAACAATAAGCGAATTACCTATCTTACAGCCCTTGTCCTGAGGACTGTGGGGAACTTGACACCCCCAAAGACATAATTACGGGACCTTTCAACAAGGCTGAACAGAACAGATCTCTTAAAATTTCGATCGGATATGTTTTGGAGAATATAGGCTAGGGAGGGGGGCTAATTGCCCTCCATTCATTTTTTACTCTTAAGAAGGACACTAAAACTTCCTACTTCCAATCAAACAAGCTCCATCCGATTCAAAGTTTATGCGGCCACCCGTTCCATAAAAACCTTAAATACCCCGGGGCACAACTTACAACCCTTGGCCATGGGCTCTAGGGGATTGTGTCTACCCTAATAACATTTTTACATGATTTTTGGACTATCGGTAACTGTCGGTCCTGTGATACGAAGTGCCCTGGTCTAAGAAAACAAATGATACATTGTGCCCACATCGCTCTTTACTTAGCTGATGATATATTCTTAATTTCAACTTACTTAC
>NC_142802.1:3178855-3260624 GCF_049724085.1 Artemia sp. Qi Xiang Cuo | reverse complement strand
AACTAAACTAGAACTCTAACAAAAAAACTCTAAGCTAAAATTCTAAAATATTAACAAAAACTAAAATAAACTCGAACTCTAACATAAAAATATAAGCTAATACATTAATATAAAATTCTAAACTATTAAAAAAAACTAAACGATAAATATAACTTAAACTAATAGGTAAATAATAAAAATATTATATAAAATTAAACTAGGCTAGAACTCTAGAAAAAAAAAATAGAAGCTAAAACTAAAATATTAACTAAAACTAAACTATACTAAAACTCTAAGCTAGGTCTTTAAGATAAAACTCTAAACTCTTAACTACATGTAAACTAAACTAGAACTACAACTGAAACTCTAAGCTAAGACTTTATGCTAAAACTCTAAACTCTTAACTATTAATAAACTAAACTTAAACTCTAACATAAACTCTAAGCTAATACTCTAAGATAAAACTCTAAACCATTAACTAAAATTAAAATAAACTAAAACTTCAACAAAAACTCTAAACTCTTAACTAAAAACAAAATAAACTATAACTCTAGAAAAAAAACTCTAAGATAAGACTCTAATATAAACTTCTAAGATCTTAACCAAAACTAAACTAAACTATGACTCTAACTAAAAACTCCAAGATATGACATTATGGTAAAACACCAAACTCTTAACTAAAACTAAACTAGAACTCTAACTGAAACTTAGAGGTAAAAAATCAAACTCTTATCTAAAATTAAACTAAACTAGAACTCTAACAAAAAACTCTAAGCTAAAATTCTAAAATCTTAACTAAAACTAAACTAAACTAAAACTCTAATCTAAGACTCTAAGATAAAACACCAAAATCTTAACTAAAAATAAACTAAAACTCTAACTTAAACTCAAAGGTAAAAAAATCAAACTCTTCAATAAAATTGAACTAAACTATAACTCTAACAAAAAAAACTCTAAGCTAAGACTAAGCTAAAACTCTAAACTCTAAAATAAAATTAAAATAAACTAGAACTCTAACAAAAACTCTAAGCTAAGACTCTAAGCTAAAACTCTAAACTATTAACTAAAACTAAAATAAACTAGAACTCCAACAAAAACTCTAAGCTAAGACTCTAAGCTAAAAACTCTAAATTCTTAACTAAAACTAAACTAAACAAGAACTCTAACTGAAACTCAAATGTAAGAAATAAAACTCTTAACTAAAATTAAGATAAGCTAGAATCATAACAACAACTCTATGCTATGTCTATTGGATAAAACTTTGCACAATTAGCTAAAACTAAACTAAACTACAACTACTACAAAAACTCTAAGATAAAAAATCAAATCTATAAGCTAAAACTAAACTAAACTCGAACTGAAACTCATAGGTAAAAAAATCAAACTCTTAGCTAAAATTAAACTAAACTAGAACTCTAACAAAAACTCTAAGCTAAAATTCTAAAATCTTAACTAAAACTAAACTAAACTAGAACTCAAATTAAAATTCTAATCTAAGAATCTAAGTTAAAAGATCAAACTCAGAACTAATACGAAACTAGATCTCTAACTGAAAATCGTTGGTAAAAAAATCAAACTATCAGCCAAACTTAGACTACAAAAGAACAATAACAAAAAAAACTCTAGTATAGGAAAGATAAAAAACTCTAAACTCTAACGTAAAATTAAACTAAACTCGAACTATAACAAATACTACATTCTAAAAACATAATATAAGTAACTACACTATTAAATAAAAAAAAAATCCAAAATAACTTAAACAAAACTAATAGATGTGACTATAAGCTAAAACTCTAAACTCTTAACTAAAACTAAAATAAACTTCAACTCTAACAAAAAATATAAGCTAAGACTCTAAGCTAAAACTCTAAACTCTTAACTAAAATTAAACTAAACTAGAACTCTAACGAAAACTCTAAGCTAAGACTCTAAGCTAAAACTATAAACTATTAACTAAAACTAAACTAAACTAGAACTTCAACAAAAACTCTAAGCTAAAAACTCTAAACTCTTAACTAAAACTAAACTAAACTAGAACTCTAAATGAAACTCAAAAGGTTAAACATCAATCTCTTAACTAAAATTAAAGTAAACTAGAACTCTAACAAAATGCGGCGCATTCCTGCGGCGCATCCCTGCGGTGCTTCCCCTGCCTCGTGGCGCAGCCCCCTGCGGCGCATCCCCCGGCGGCGCATCCCCCTGTGGCGCATTCCGGGCCTATGGTATTTCGTGGGGCGGGGGGACCTTTGAGGACCGGGGGGTGGGCCTCTGGGGTCGGGGGGGCCCTTTGGGGGTCGGGGGGACCTTTGAGGACCTGGGGAGGGCCTTTGAGGGTCTGAGGAGGGCGTTTGGGGGGCTGGGGCTCTTTGGGAGCTTGGGGGACCTTTGAGGACCGAGCGCTTCCTTCGGGGCTGGGTAGGGGGATTGGAAGCCTTTGGGGTTGTGGTAGAGGACCTCACAACGCTGTTCAAATGGAACTTGTGTATTATAACGACCATAGAGATTGACCCTCAAATTCTCTTCTAAAACCTTTCCTAAAATCGTCTTTTAAAATGTCTCTATCTGTTTCGCCGAAATAATTCCCTAAAATGTCTAAAACGGTTTCGCCCAAATAATCCCTAAACGTAAATTCAGCGTGTTCCTTTTGTTATTGGCATCTCTGCGCTGAGGCATTTCAAATTAATAAGAAACCTGATTCCCGCGCTAAAACAATTCATCGCTAAGATGTTTCTTGGAGAATTGTTTCCACCGCAATGTTTGGTGCTCTTGTACTATTATCATCAACTCCACTATCAACTTCTAATAGGGTAAACATTCCACTCATCGACATCAACACAAATATATATCCAAATGAGTTAAGTCAAAACTGTTCTTCTCACTCCTTTGAATTCTATTCACAGACTAATAAAACTTTAGCAAAAATCCTTTCTTTATATTCACTCTGCCGCTACTATGTAAACAAGCCCTCTGATTGGCTGAGAAGAAAACACGTGATCTAACTGTTTCCGGGAAACTCATAACATTTGGCTCGAGCAACAACATGAAGGAAGTGTCGTTGACCTGCTCCCATTAGACTCAATAATCTATTAAAGTGACAGAGTTCCTGTTTTTCCATTCTCACTGACAAAAACCATAAAAACAGACATAAATGTGAGAAAGTTTCTGTTTTTTCATTCTCACTGACAAAAACCTAAAATCATCCATAACCATCCATGAAAAACATCAAATAAATTGAACAACACACATAGCCATCCATGAAAACAGACATCAAAGTGAGAAAAGTCATGGTTTTCCAAGTGAGAAAATTCCTGTTTTTTCATTCTCAGTGAGAAAACCATAAACCACGTGGTTCTCGTCGGAGTAACACCCCCCTTTCTACTTATGCTTCATAAATGTAAAAAATTAAATCTTTTTTAAACTGACAACTAGATAAATACAATCACTCCTGGAAAAAAATGATAATAAAACACAAAAAAACTTTCCGTTCAGGGGAAAATACAGATATTCCCAGTAGTCCGTTCACATTTCTGATTATTTCTGATATTCGAAACATTTCTGATTATGGTGGCTTCATATACCAGCTCATGGGTACTCTTGAAATGCAAACAAAAGTTGACGGCATGTTTTTTCCCGAAAATGCCCTTATTAAGTTGTTTTCTATAATTATACAAACTTTATTATGCAATAACAACTGCACTAATTACTAATAAACAAATATATATTTAGGATCACCATAAAAAGCTGATTCTTTGATTTAATGTTATCAAAAGTTAGGCTCTTAGGCTTTCGTTATTGACAAGGATCGTTATTTACTTACCATTCATTACTATGAAGGGTATGAAGAATTTGTTTGTTTTTTTGTTTTTGTTTTTGTTGCTCCAATCAAATCATATAGAAAAAATGTGTCTGGAAAACTATAAAGGGGTCACGCAGTCACAAATGAGAACTTATATTTTCCTTATTAAGGGTTGAAATCTATTGGCAGGCAGCCAAAAATAGGGCAACACACATTTTTTCCATGGTTATTCCCTATTATTTTCTCTTTCCTTCGGTTTCCTTACAATTACTTTATAGTCCCAAATTTCCAGGGGTGCTATGGTCCCCCTGTCTCCCTGGCGGCACCCATACAGGAGTCAAGCAACGTTGCAGAGCGCTAGGTAAGCTGAGTTGCCCTTCAATCAGGGGGGTGATATCCCCAAAGGTATAGTTACTGGACCTTTCAACAAGGCTGAACGAAACAGATGTCTACAAATTTTGATTGGATCCTGGCTTTCGGAAATGATAGGTGCGGGGGGAGGGGGGGGGGCTTATCCTCAAATCACTTTTGACTCATATGAAAGGCATTAAACTTCTATCAAATGAGCCCCATCTGAAGTTTATACGACTGTCCATTCCATAAAACCTTATATACCCCAGGGACATAACTTACTAGCCTTGTACCAGGGGTCTTAGGGGTTGTGTCATTGCTGATGGCATTATTATATGTTCTTTGGACCATTTTTAACAAGATTACCATCTCAAAATTTCTGTTGGATGCATCTAAGGAAAAGAAGACGTAGGTGGAGGGGGTGGCTGGTTTGCCTATGGCCACTTCTGACTCTTAAAAATGGCACTAGAACTTAGACTACGTACTCGCGCGTACGTAGGCTAACCTTACCTCCTGTACCAATTCCCAGGATTGAACTAGCCTAGATACGAAATTTTTCAAAAGGGATACATTGCTTCCACATACAAAAACGATGGACATAATTTTCGCTTGGAAAAAACAAATATGTCAGTCATAATTTTTTATTCGGTCATGATTTTTTATGTTGTAATTATTATTTTCTACTTCGTACAGCCTATACTAAAATTTGATTAGGCATCTTCGCAATGGGGATGGGACACGGCCTTCGGGCCGAGTCCTTACAAAACATCCTGACAATTTACAGCCTTTTAAGTAGTTTCCTAAAATTTCACGGACCTCGCATTGGTTTTACTGTTTCAAAAATTTCTCCTCCGTGCATGACTTTCTTGATTCGTATTGATTTAATTTTTAATATAATGAATAAAATAATCAGAATAAACCAATATAGCCCGTTAAAACTCCAGATAGACAAAGTCGACTTTTTAATTTTTGAACTCAAGCTTGAGGTCAGACTTTAAGCGTCAAATAACTAACTAAATCTTGCCCTCGTAATTTCGTTAGTAAACCCTGTAAAAATAGATATTAATACCCTAAATCTATAGACAAAACCTTTTGGCAACTAACTAGTTAATAATTTTCTTTAGATGCTAATTTGAACTTACTAAAATGTACTTCAACATATTCTTCAAGCTTAAACAACCGAGTAAAGAAAAATCTTCAATTTAATATTCAGTTCCACAAAAAGATTTCAAAGGTTAACATGGCCAGGCCACGAGTTACGGACGGAGTTAGACAGATTGCCAAAGATTCTGCTGTTAGACCGGGTTCAAATTAAAAGCAAGCAATACCTTATAGTGGACTGGGAAGAGGTCATAAGAAATTATCTAAAAATTATCTAAAGTAAATTGTCTAAAATAAGTTATTATCTAAAATAAATTGGAACTTCGTGGGAAGGGGTGAAGAATGAAGCCTAGGAAAAATTTGGGATGGGGGGAGGAGCGTGCGCATCTGTGGTGCCATCAGGCGGCTAGGTGCTGCACTGAGAATATTTTTAGGGTGCTTGTATGATATAGCCCCTACCGATCAAGTTGTTCATTCATTGACGCATTATACAATCGTTTTTTTTTTCGCTAGTCTCTTTCAGCTCAGCGTGAGACAAAACAAAGAGAAGTGAAATAATAGTTGGAAAATATATAATTTGGGTTACATATTTGCAGATTACGGGGGGGGGGTAAAGTATTTGGACAGTATGAAGTTAGACAATTCTTACTTCATAATATACAGAATGATTGTGCTTAACACATTAGGCATGCAGACCCGTAATACTTTATCCCCCCCCCCTAATTTGCAAATATATAGCCCAAATTTGTCTCTAAATATATCTTACTTAGGTATATTTCATAAGGATTGAGCGTCAGAGAAACATATTAGAAGAATATTAGGTAGGGGCTATAATCAAGTGAGTTTTCCTCTGAGGAGCCCTGATATGTGCAGTAATCACCATGGTGATTACTTGGGGAATATTAAATTTTATAGAGTTAAGGTGCTATGGCTTGGTTTTATGACAATGATTTACACTTATTAATGCTTAATTTACTCTATTTTGGACTTGATTTTTGGACTATTGGGTTGGATGTACTGTTTTGTCCTAGGTAATTGGTGATTGCTCATTTATCTCAGTTACTAAATTAGGAAAACAGTTTTTTTTTACCAAGTAATTACCTGTAATACACTATAAGTATTTTTTGGCATTATAATCTAAAACAACAACACAAAGGAGTGTAAAAACCAGAACAAAGGCGGTTTTAGGGGATGGACAGAGGGGGCACTCGGCCTGGGTGCAGAAATTTTAGGGATGCAAAATCTCAAACAAATAACATAACCGCTATAATCATTTTGTGATTTTTAAATTTTATTAATAAAGTAGAGAACGCAGTTAATAAATGAAAATAATTAATAAATTACTGATTAATTAATAAAAATAAAATGATAAACTAAAAACTTAATTATTAAGTAATTCATGACTTGAGAATAATTTTGTTAAAATTTGTA
This sequence comes from Artemia sp. Qi Xiang Cuo, assembly GCF_049724085.1. NCBI lineage: Eukaryota > Metazoa > Arthropoda > Branchiopoda > Anostraca > Artemiidae > Artemia > Artemia sp. Qi Xiang Cuo. The sequence continues at coordinate 3,253,966 of NC_142802.1, read as the reverse complement.
CTGAAAAATTACGTGGGAGACAGGGGGGGGGCTAATCAAGATTTTGCCTCGAGCACAAGAGAGGGCAGAACCGCCACTGAACCAGAATATATATTCTTTGTCTCTATTCAACGTTATTTTTTACTGCAACTAATTTATTTTACAACTGAGCCACTTGAATTATGGTCAAAAACATCGATTTATTCAATTTTGAAGGTAACTAATTTCTTACTTCAATTTTTTTAAATGTTACGATAAAAAAAGCAGAAAATAACTGAATTACAAATTACAAATGGCTTTTGTGTTTGGCAGAATTAGATACGAAACAGGTCACGCGAACTTGTTTACATACAGGGCAACTGAACATTTTTTTCATATTTCACTGTCGCCAGTGCATGTTAGTTTTCTAATGCATTCTCGCAACAAAAAGTGTTTTCAATTTCCAACGTTGTCGATTTTAATCAATTCCTATAACTAAAAAGCGTAACCTCTTTTAAACCAGGAGAAATGCCAGTTGTATCTTCAATTTGCATTACAAACTCTTAAAGAATGGATTTCGAAGTAAACCTATTGTTTCAAGATATCATAGCTGCAGGGGTAGCTGCAACCGAATAAAGAGCGACAACGGCCGATAGTAGCCAAAAGTTTAAAAACACGTTTTAAAAAGAACTGCCTTTTGAGAAAAAAAATACATTTGAAGCTTATCGATATGAAAAGTGCAGCATGTGAATTGCCATGGTCAAAAACTCCCTGCAGCGGAATTACAGCAACCAATCTTGAACAACAAGGAAAATCATTTTTTGCATGGAAAGCACAGATCTCTCTTTTTTCTTCTTTTTCTGTGCCGTTAGTAGGGCATTGGAACATCATAGAGAGACGTTTAAGGACTTAATAAAAAGCTAATTCTTATACCTACGTGCAGCTCATAAAATTGACTTCTCGCCGTCATGTAATGCCATTTGACACCCAAAAATATCACTTTTGGCACCCAAATGGCACCCAAAAAGGGCAACGTAATAATCTCCATGGTCGAAAACCATTAACCCGAGGCTTACAATCCCCCGTCTTGTACACTCTTTTTCCCTGTAGCCTAATAATTATAAAAATTGTCTGCTGAATAACTGAACTAGGCTAGTTCTAGTGGGTAGGCTTGTCTTAGACTAGTAGCGTATATGCACAAAAATTTAGCGGGGTGGGGCAAACGAATTTTTATTATATTTAGATTAATTTTTTCAACGAAAATACCAAAAAGGAGCTTTTTCGATGAAAAATACTCCAGAAAAGGTATTTTCAAAATCCAAAGGGGGGCAAAAACTAAAAGGACGCAGGGAACCCTGTCCCCCCCCCTCCCCGAACCTCCTATGGCACGTAATAAATGGTTTATTGGGAACAGCTAAAAGTATAAAACAAACACTACTAAACAGGACTCGGTGGTTTAGCAGTTAGGACATTTCGTTATGACTGTGGTAACCTTGGTGGAAATCTTGGAAAAGACAATTTTTTTAACAAATAAATAACCTATTTTTAGCACCCATTCCTTTCTAATACCTAATTCTACGAAAATTGTTTCAGATAAACTGGCTAGTGATAATTTCCTATATTTTATAATTCTGATAAATTAGTACTTAACTGAAAACTAAACTTGCCTGAGTTTTTTAGAGAATTAAAATTTGTGTAGTAAAATTTATTGATTTAATGGTCAGTAAAAGACTATTAGGAGCTTTACCAATTAGTCTGTTATTTTCTGTAGGCCACTTAAGAAATTTTCCGACTACTAATCCTGTTTTGATGCGTCGGTTTTGTATTTTCTGTAAAGCACTGTGTTTTCAGTTCAGCTTCTGAATGTATTAAATAAAAAAAAACAAGCTTTTTCTATTGAAAGTAAGGAGCAACATTAAAATTCAAAACGAAAAGAATTCATTCCGTATACTAAGGAGCTACTCCCTCCTCAATACCCCTCTCTTCTGGCTAAACGTTTTTAGTTCTTTTAAAAACGATTCTGATTCTATTTAACCCGTTTTTTCTCTGTTTCAGGAATCATTCTAAAAGAATTGGGACAAAAGGTCGAACTTTAGCATAAAGAGTGAGGTTTGAGGAGGGGGTATCCCCCTCATATACAGAATCATTTCTGTTCATTTTAAGTTGTAATGTTGTTCCATACTCTCAGTAGAAAAAATAGCTGTTTTTTTTTTATTTCTGATCATTTTTAAGATCATGGCGGAATCCCCCCTGTGTGGAAAATTTTTCTTGAAGATTTTGATAAGACGACTTTGGGGACAAAGGGCGTGGGAGGAGGCTTGTTGCCCCATCCCAATTTTTCGGTCACTTAAAATGGGCACTACAACTTTTAATTTCTGTTCAAATGAGCCCTCTCCCAATCTTCTGGGACCATTGATTCGATACAATAATCCCTGGTAAGAACAAAGAAAAAAAATTAACACGCATCCGTGATCTTTCTTTTGGCAAAAAAAAATACAAAATTCTACGTTTTTAAGGATTGGGGTTTGAAACATACAGTAGGATTCTCTGATACGCTGAAATTTATGGTGGAATTTTCAATAAGATTACCTGACATTTGAGGGACGTTTCCTCCTTTTTTAGAAAACCAAGAATTTTCTTAGGTTCCTAGCTTTTGATGGGTAATATTAAATTTAACGAATCTTATGTATTTGGAATCAGAATAAAAAGCCAATTCTTTTGATGGATCTATTGTTATCAAAATTCAGTTTTTTTTTTAAGTTTGGTTACTATTGGGCCGAGTCGCTCCTTACTTACAGTTCACTACCATGAACTGTTTGATTTAATAAAGTGTTTCCAGAATTAAAATATTAAAACACTTCACATGTTTTATATTTTTTGCGTCTTTCTTATATATGCTTGTTTACATTTTAATTAATATGTATATATTTTGTATTCTCAAATATACTTTAGTGTTGCCTTAGTTAAGAGTCATGTGCCTTCAATGTGATCTTTATTTCTTCCTTCGTTTATTTTTTTTTCAACCGGCCGCTTTGTATGCAAGAGGTGGCCATAAAAACTTGGGAGGGGTCTTTTCTATTTAAAATAAGTTATGGTAACCTTTATTGAATCAAAAGTGATCGTAGGGCAGGGAACCCCTCCTGTGCCCTATTTTGCTACCCCCAAGACATTCGATAAACTGTTCGAGACATCCATTTTGGTCAGAATAGTTGAAAGGTCCGATAAATATGCCTTTGCGAATGATATGACCCCAAAACCCCTGGTGTAAGGGCCGTAAAAAAAAGCAAATTACCAATTATTTATAAAGAAATTTTAGAGTGGGAAATGGGGGAACTTGTTTGATTTTAGATGTGCGATTGACTTGAAACTTTCACTGATAGTTTTCTGGGTCAAGAGGATCATATATTTTTGGGGATGAGGGATGGTGTTAGGGGGCCTGAAAATGGACCAAAAAAACTTCTTATACCAAACAAGAGTAGGGTTGCCGCACTCCTAAACTCTCTAAAGACCAGCAGGGCGTCATTTACAGTTTACTGAAAGCAAAATATACTTTAAATAGTTTCTCTTTTATCACTGACACTAAAAAAAAAATTTAACCAAACTTTCATGAAGTATTACCATTATATTAAAAACGAATTAATCTAGTTTCATTAGTATCATATGGAGTAAATTTTTATCCGTATGTTTTTTTATTTCGAACACATTCGTTTCAAATGTACAGAAATCAACTGTTAAGTCATTTATTGATTTGTAAATTAAGAATATTGGTAGAGAAAAATAAATTGATTGCTTCACAAATTACCAATGTTCATTTTTAAAGTTTTGTTTAGGAACCAATTCCCTACATCTTTGTTTCAAATTAATTAAAAAAACGTTTTCCACAAAATAAGTTTTTCAAAGAAAACTAAAGAACTCCATTAAACAAAAAATGAGCAAAAATAGCATTAAAAAAATCTACCAAGCTCGAAACTACCACAAATCAGCATCGATAAATAAATGAAACCCAAAACGAATAGAAATTAAAATGAATAATCGAGTCAAACTCAAATCGAGCAGAAATTAACATAAGTTGGGCGCAAAACCCCCATGCCTTCCCAAGGCCAGAAAAAAATTTGCACTTTACTGAGAAAAATACAAATGAATGTGCATTGTTTAGTAATCAAAATGTTAAAATTATTTGATTTATTAAAGCTATAAAAGTAAAAACATTTATATTTTTTTCAGTAAAGTGCAAATTGACATATTCTTTTCAGGAAAAAGAAGATAACACTTTAAATCTTTTCGTTTTTTAAGACTTTATAGTTTAGCCTGATATTTGTATGCTGGAGAAAAATTCTCAGCAATTTTTAACAACATACACCATTTTAAAAATCTGGACACAAATAATGCTATTTAACCTAGTTTCATACCTCCTGTAGTTGACTTGAAATGGAAAACTTGATACCATTCGCAAAAAAATTTGTTCACTTTCTTTGATAGCTTTGATACACTTACACTATTTGGATTTGGTTAAATTTTAAGAGCAGATGTAGCCTCAAAAGTTTGAACATAATACCCCCAGTCGTTCTCGGGATACTCCAGAGATGCCTTATTGGGAATTAGAATTATCACAGTGCATTTTGATTTAATCTTGAGGCGATATTTAGTTTTTAAACGTATTGGGAAATTAGGAGGGTGGGAGTGAAAGGGGGATTATTAGCCCTCCAATCACATTCGAATATTAAAAAGGGCATCAGCCCTTTCTATTTTCAATCGAATGAGCCCCTTTCGAAGTTCCCACGACAACTCCTTCGATACGAAGTGCCCTGGTCTAAACAACAACAACAACAACAACAAAAAATATTACTAATCACTTTCGACAATTAAAAAGGACACTAGCCCTTTGAATTTAAAATCGAATGAGCCCTTTTCTGAAGTTTCTACGACAACGTCTTCTATAAAAACCTTATATGCCCCCAGGGCATAACTTAAAACCCTTGCCCTGAGGGCTGTGGCTGAGTATCCTCCTCAAAAACATTTTCTATCTGTAAATCAACTACGCTGAACAAAATGGCTATCTCAAAATTTTTATTGGATGCGTTTGGGGGAATGATGGGCGTGGGGGGGGGGGGGGGCTAGTTGCCCTCCAATCACTTTCGACCATTAAAAAGCGCACTATCCCGTTGAATTTCTAATCAAATGAGCCAATTTTGAAGTTTCTATGACAACGCCTTCTATAAAACCTTATATACCCCAGGATATAACTTAAAACCCTTGCCCTGAGGGTTGTTGGAGAGTGTCCTCCTCAAAAACATATTTTCCATCTAGAAATCAACTACGCTGAACAAAATGGCTATCTTAACATTTTAATTGGATGAGTTTGGGAGAATGATGGGCGTGGGGGAGGGGCTAGTTCCCCTCCAATCACTTTCGACTATTAAGATTGGAACTAGCCCTTCGATTTTCAAATCGAATGAGCCTTTTTCGAAGTTTCTACGACAACTCCTTCGATACGAAGTGCCCGGGTGGAGAAAAAAAAGAAACACATTGTGCCCACATCGTTCTTTACTTAAGCAGTGCTAGCGCGCTGCCCATGATAGAGTCAAAAGGGAAAGTTTTTATAAAAAGTATTTTAAATTGTAAAATTAAATTAAAAATCACAGACATAATCATTCTAAGAATTTATTCCCCTGTAATCGTGCTTATCATTGTGATTTTTTGATTTTATGATTTTTTTTTTATTATGGCGAATAAAAGCCACACTATCCAAAGTATATATATTCTCAGCAAAGCGCAAAATGATTTGAAATTTCAGAGGGTAGCCACACTCTTATTGGTGGTAGCTCTATCTTTAAGCGAATTTCGAAGGGCTTACGAGAGCGGTATCCCTACTCTTATTTTGCGGTAATTTCTATTAATTTTAAATTTCTATTAATTTTCATTTTAATTTTTCCTAGATTCATTTACTCTTCAATGGCAGTTTCTATTATCTTTACGTTTGATGTGATCATTTATTCTAATTTCTGTTATTTTTTAGTTTCATTAATACTTTCACAGTAAGTTCTGTCCGTTCTAGCTTTGAATAATTATGTGACTTTAATGCTCTTCATTTTAAGTTTTAATTCGGCTCTTTATTTTTCTCTGAAAAACTTCTTTTTTGGAAAACGTTTTTATTTAATACTAACTAAAAAAAATCAAGGGGTTTTAAGCGGAGGCGGAGGCGGAATTTTGATCCTTGATCTGAACATAAATTAAAACAGAAACGTCATAAATGTATCCCTGCATAGGCATAGGCATATTGTTTTCAAATTCTAAAATTCCCCCTAAAAATAAAAATTCTCTGTAATATAATATTTATTGAAAGATGAGTAACTTGATTTTTATTGGTTAAGAGGAGGGAAGAAGGCCATTTTGATGGTTGATTTTGACGGTTTGTTATGATAAATGGAGTAATTGTTAAATATTCAGAACACACCCAAGAAGTAAAGTATTTGGACAACGTGGAATTAGATAACAATTCTTACTTCATTATATGCAGAATGATTGTAGCTGACACATTTTGCATGCAGAACCGCTATACTTTACCCTCCCCCCCCCAATGTGCAAATATATAGCCCAAAATTATATAAGTCCAATGCGTTCTGTCACCCGTCACTGGTCTTTGTGGCAATGAAACCGATTTAACACACTCAAGTTCTTAATCTGAATGTAAGATCTGAGAGAATCGGTTTCACAGCCACATAGACTAGTGACGGGTGACAGAAAGCATTGGACCTGTATAATTTGGGCTATACATTTGCACATTAGGGGAGAGGGGTAAAGTATAGTGGGTCTGCATGCAATAAGTGTTAGCTAAAATTATTCTGCATATCATGAAGTAAGAATTGTTTTCTAACTTCACGCTATCCAAATACTTCGAGTGTTTTCTGAATAATAAAGAAGTACCATAAATGGCATTGGGGAGGTGGGATGGGAGAGGAAAGGTGGTAGGGTGACAGGGAGGAAGGGTGGCGGTGTGGCAGGTAGGTAGGGAGTTGTTGTATGTGTGTGATATAGAAAAGATGGTGTGCGTGTAACTGAATCCCCGTGTAACTGAACCCCTGTAACTGAACCACCGAGTAACTGAACCACCGTGTAACTGAATCCCCGTATAACCGAACCACCGTGGTACTGAACCCCTGTCTAACTAAACCCCGTGCAACTGAACCCTCGTGGTACTGAACCCTCATGCAACTGAACCTCCTTTTATTGAACCCCCGTGCAACTGAACCCCCAGGTAACTGACCCCCCGTGCAACTGAACCCCCGTGCAAACTGAAACCCCGGGCAACTGAACCCTCGTGCTACTGAACCCTCGTACAGCTCAAACACCGTACTTACATTGGGTGAAACACAAGAGGTCTAAGAATAATAGTTATTTAGCTATGGTATAGTGATTTGACCTTTGAACTGTTTTCAATAAAATGGCCGTCCCAATATTCAGCTAGGATGTATTTGGGGAAAAATAGGGTGAAGTGAACTCCTTTCAATGACTGTTAACTATAGCACAGTGCACTGGAAGTTTTGATTTCCAATCGAATGAGCCCCCCCCCCCAAAAGTTCATACACAAATTTTTCTACATAAACCTTTTGTGTTAGCAATGAGCAACTAGCTTAATTTGCAGCCCTTGCCCCAGAAGCTACTGTTGGGGTTGTTAACCCCAAAGGCATGGTTATTTGATCTTTTGACTTATTTGAACAAATTGTTTTTTTTTTTTTTGTTGGGTTTTTTTTGGGGGGGGGGGGGGTGTCGCTTAAGAGGGAAAGGCTGATTGTCCTGTGATTACCTTTGATTCTTCAAAATTGAACTTGAACTTTCAATTTCCAATCGAATGAGCCTCCTTCAAAGTTTTTACGATCATCCCTTCTATAAAAACCTTAAATTTTAACAATAAATGGTAACTTGCAATAACAGACAGATTCTAAATTTTTTAGTCAACCTTCTCAAGATCATAGGCGGGCGTGCCTTGCTTGCCTCTCATTACAGGCAATCTAACGGTCTTATGTCAATTTTAAATTCTTGGTCAGCATTCCTGAGACTCTAGGCAGGCATGCCTTTCCAAAAACTAACAAACAAGTGTGTGTCCAATAAGAGAGTCATGCATACTCCCGCCATTTACCTGTGCCCTAGCAATTTAAACATCTACCTCTCAAATACTTGGACTATCTGTCTTGGCTTTTCTCTGTTTACAATTAGCCATGTCTTGTTGCAACCTACTGCAAAATACTTGATAATTTCAATTCAAAATCAACGGAAATTTTTTTTGGGAACAACTTAGCATATCAAGATGAAACTTCTGGGGCATCTACCTGCTACTACTGCTATTAATACTGCTACTACTACTACTACTAATTCAACATTATTATTACTTCTACTGCTCCTACTACGACTTCTGTTACTATTAAGGCTACGCATATCAAGTTGAAAATTTGACAGAATGAGGTATTTGAGGTGGAACTTGAACTAAATCAAAAGACACTATGTGCATGCAGATATTCAAAATGGCATATCTCAAAAGAAGATTTGTGTATTAAGTTAGAACTTTTAGAGAGTGCTTAAAGGGAAAGTCAATTTACCAAAAGGAAATATGTGCACGCTCAGGCCTGGATTTACCACTAGGTCCCCAGGCCCGGACCTAGAAGCGCATAATGCTTTTAATTAATGAAAAAATAAGATATTAGTTAATATTTCAATTAACCGTTGAGCAGTTCAAACAGCAAGAAAAAACATTTATTTTGCCACTTTTAGTCTGTATCACAGTTTCACTTCTAAAAGTCTTTTTTATATTATATATTAATTAACTCTTCAACTATCAAATGAATAGAAATTATTGTCTTGTAATTTGACTAAAAACACTGACTTTTATGACCAAAATTATTTAAGGTCATTTCCTTAAAGAAAAATCAAAAGTATGGCCCTTCAGGAGGGTCATTTTTCATGTGTGTTTTTTTCTAATCACCCTTGGAAAGTCTATGTGCCTAATCTAACCTTATACCTTCAGAAGCTAGTTCAACTGAGGCTGGGAGTTAATGCCTTTTACCATAGGAGTACAACAAACATATGTGCCGAGGAACCCCCAAGCCCTGTACCCCCTCCCCAAGATACTGAGATATTTGCTACAAAACTTAATCTTCATATTTTGCACCTGTCTTTGCATATTTTTTCTATGCGTCATATTTCCCTTAAAATGAGTTCTATAAGCGTGTCTGGAGCACGTCTTCAAACATTTAGTGGGATAGCTGAAAACAAGTCCAAGGCCGAGAGTGTTTTGTCATAGTGAAAAAAAGTTTGGAAGAACAGAAAGATGTCTGCGAACCAACAGTAGAATTTTGGGAGCTACAGAGATGACACGGTTCTGAAGCGTGGGCGCTCCGAAAAACGGAGGAGGATTTGCTAGATGTTTTCCAAAGAATTGCCTACGGATTGTTTTGGGTACACGACTGACAAACCGTATCTCAAACAGCAAGCTCTACGAAAAGCGTGGTCCAATCCCGCTGTATACGGCTGTAACGAGAGAAAGGATGGGATGGCTAACAGATTGCCAAAGATCGCCCTTATCGGCATATCATCTAGGGCCGAACGAAAAGCTGGTCGTCCCTATGGAAAGTGGGAGGATGTCATATAAAAAAGATTTGAGGAAAATTGCAACTTCTTGGGAGGGTGTAAAGAGGGAGACTTTGAATAGATTGAGATGGAGGAGGAGCGTGCATAGCTGTGTTGGCCTCAGGTGGCATAGCTGTTAGTTGTTAGCAGTAGTAGAAGTGTATACCTAGTTCTGTATCTGTTTAGTCTTAAAAAGAAAAAATCGCACATTCTAACGCGCATTAAAAACAATTTGGTCCTTACGTGTTATACCTCCAACACCCAAGTTTACACTGTGTAGAACTCGAGAACAAACCGGTCTTATCTGTGTGCATTAAGAAACAATTAGCTTACGCTCAGTCGAAAACAAGTGGCGGGTGACAGAATACATTGGAATTATATAATTTGGGCTATATATTTGCACATTAGGGGGTGGGTAGGTTACACACACTCCAATTGTGCAAATATATAGCCCAAATTTGTTTATAAAGTGTTATATGTTCATCATGTGGTATTTTTCATTAGGATGAACTTCACTTCTTGAGTGTTGACGGTATAATACATAAGTAGAAAAAATTTTACCGAGGGTATCCATGGATGGTCCCTGAAGTATGGAGGAGGGGGTACCTGCCAGCATTTATTCATGCTTCTTCGTATTTAGAAGGGGGTCAAAACCCCGTGTTTCTCATTACCGTGGGTACGGCCTTGAATATTAGCATATAATGTGCAGTAACCAAAAGTGGTAATCTTAAGATTACTTGCAAATTTCTTTCAAACTAAATCAGCAAGACAATAGAAGACCAGTCTCATCATCCAGCAAAGCTTGATAAATATCGACACAATACATCTATCTCTCCAAATAGGGCGCGTAATGAGCAGCTTTAAAAAGAAACTAAATTACAAATGCACATTCTTTGACGCTTACTTTAAAGGCATTTAGGGACAGAGCCAAAACATTTCTGCAACGCTCCGCACCCGGATTAAAAAAAAAAAAAAATTCTACACATATACTATAAACAAACTTGGCCAGATACACTTTTTCATGCCATAGAAACGTGAAGAGAAGTTATATGCTAGGACCTTGGCGGATATATCATTATATATTGTAATAATAGTAAATATATTATAATACTGTATATTGTATATTGTTATACACGAAAGGGCAATATGCGTATATTGTATATAATGTTTTAGCCCCCCGAATGTTGTATGCAAAAGAAGTGAAATGAATAAAAAGCGATTAAACTCTGAAAGCACTTTTTTAAACGCCCTTGGGTAGTCTCGTCATGGTGTTTGTTTAAGCGTTAATTTCTCTTTATTATCTTTTTATTTTCTTCTTTTTTCTACTCCATCAGTTATGTGGGTTTTGTGCATTGTGAAGTAGGCTACATTATGATTTTGTACATACCACGTTATACTATACTATATTATATATATATATATATATATATATATATATATATATATATACATAAAATTAAAGTGTACGTCAGTATTTTCAAAACAAGAAAACGTAACGAAAAAACAATTAAGAAAAATCACAGCGAGTGAAAAAGAGAGAACAATCCGAAAACCTCGGTCGGGACCTCTGTTCTCCCGTTCTCAGTGCAGAATTATGAATACAAAAAAAAATACAGATAAAAAAGCTCAATAAAGTTATGCATTATATTGTTTAATTTAGATTAGTTAAAATCATATTAATTAGGATTTACTTAAATATGAATTCTTTCAAATCAAAATTGAAATTGTTTTGAACGTTTTAGTTGTGATGAGTATTACTACGCTGTCAATGGCGCTAGTATTTCCCCTCCTATTTGAAAAGTGTTTTAAGGTCTATATATTTTGTATCCCTGTATTATTACCGGCAATGCAAATCTTTCGTAATGTTTCCTGTATCTTGCTATTTTTTTATGCAATATAAAATTTTATTCTATTCACTAAGACATCAACAAGTAGGCTACTAGGATGTCAAAGGCAGCGCACTAAGCATTTCCCTAAAACCCCTTATTACATCAAAATATGCGCTTTTATCACTCAGTTGAATCTTAAAACCATGTTTAACAGCTGATAAAACAACTTAAAAAGCTTTTACACATAAAGAAGTTTAATTACGCTGTAAGTATTGCCAGTTTTGTACAGGTAAGTTGTATCCCTGTATTACCGTATTACCTGTATTACCCTGTATTACCGTATATTTTGTATCCCTGTATTATTACCGGCAATGCAAATTTTTTGCAATATTTCCTGTATCTTGCTATTTTTTATGGGATATAAAATTTTATTCTATTTACTAAGATATCAACAAGTAGGCTACTAGGATGTCAAAGGCAGCGCACTAAGCATTTCCCTAAAACCCCTTATTACATCAAAATATGTGCTTTTATCACTCAGCTGAATCTTAAAACCATGTTTAACAGCTGATAAAACAACTTAAAAAGCTTTTACACATAAAGAAGATTAATTACGCTGTAAGTATTGCCAGTTTTGTACAGGTAAGTTGTATCCCTGTATTACCGTATTACCTGTATTACCGTATATTTTGTATCCCTGTATTATTACCGGCAATGCAAATTTTTTGCAATATTTCCTGTATCTTGCTATTTTTTATGATATATAAAATTTTATTCTATTTACTAAGATATCAACAAGTAGGCTACTAGGATGTCAAAGGCAGCGCACTAAGCATTTCCCTAAAACCACTTATTACATCAAAATATACGCTTTTATCACTCAGTTGAATCTTAAAACCATGTTTAACAGCTGATAAAACAACTTAAAAATCTTTTACAAATAAAGAAGCTTAATTACGCTGTAAGTATTGCCAGTTTTGTACAGGTAAGTTGTATCCCTGTATTACCGTGTCCCTGTATTACCGTATTACCTGTATTACCGTATATTTTGTATCCCTGTATTATTACCGGCAATGCAAATCTTTTGCAATATTTCCTGTATCTTGCTATTTTTTATGGGATATAAAATTTTATTCTATTTACTAAGGCATCAACAAGTAGGCTACTAGGCTGTCAAAGGCAACGCACTAAGCATTTCCCTAAAACCCCTTATATCATCAAAACATACGCTTTTATCACTCAATTGAATCTTAAAACCATATTTAACAGCTGATAAAACAACTTAAAAAGCTTTTACACATAAAGAAGCTTAATTACGCTGTAAGTATTGCCAGTTTTGTACAGGTAAGTTGTATCCCTGTATTACTGTGTCCCTGCATTACCGTATTACCTGTATTACCGTATATTTTGTATCCCTGTATTATTACCGGCAATGCAAATCTTTTGCAATATTTCCTGTATCTTGCTATTTTTATGGGATATAAAAATTTATTCTATTTACTAAGGCATCAACAAGTAGGCTACTAGGCTGTCAAAGGCAACGCACTAAGCATTTCCCTAAAACCCCTTATTACATCAAAACATACGCTTTTATCACTCAATTGAATCTTAAAACCATATTTAACAGCTGATAAAATAACTTAAAAAGCTTTTACACATAAAGAAGCTTAATTACGCTGTAAGTATTGCCAGTTTTGTACAGGTAAGTTGTATCCCTGTATTACCGTATTACCTGTATTACCGTATATTTTGTATCCCTGTATTATTACCGGCAATGCAAATTTTTTGCAATATTTCCTGTATCTTGCTATTTTTTATGATATATAAAATTTTATTCTATTTACTAAGATATCAACAAGTAGGCTACTAGGATGTCAAAGGCAGCGCACTAAGCATTTCCCTAAAACCACTTATTACATCAAAATATACGCTTTTATCACTCAGTTGAATCTTAAAACCATGTTTAACAGCTGATAAAACAACTTAAAAATCTTTTACAAATAAAGAAGCTTAATTACGCTGTAAGTATTGCCAGTTTTGTACAGGTAAGTTGTATCCCTGTATTACCGTGTCCCTGTATTACCGTATTACCTGTATTACCGTATATTTTGTATCCCTGTATTATTACCGGCAATGCAAATCTTTTGCAATATTTCCTGTATCTTGCTATTTTTTATGGGATATAAAATTTTATTCTATTTACTAAGGCATCAACAAGTAGGCTACTAGGCTGTCAAAGGCAACGCACTAAGCATTTCCCTAAAACCCCTTATATCATCAAAACATACGCTTTTATCACTCAATTTAATCTTAAAACCATGTTTAACAGCTGATAAAACAACTTAAAAAGCTTTTACACATAAAGAAGCTTAATTACGCTGTAAGTATTGCCAGTTTTGTACAGGTAAGTTGTATCCCTGTATTACCGTGTCCCTGCATTACCGTATTACCTGTATTACCGTATATTTTGTATCCCTGTATTATTACCGGCAATGCAAATCTTTTGCAATATTTCCTGTATCTTGCTATTTTTTATGGGATATAAAATTTTATTCTATTTACTAAGGCATCAACAAGTAGGCTACTAGGCTGTCAAAGGCAACGCACTAAGCATTTCCCTAAAACCCCTTATTACATCAAAACATACGCTTTTATCACTCAATTTAATCTTAAAACCATGTTTAACAGCTGATAAAACAACTTAAAAAGCTTTTACACATAAAGAAGCTTAATTACGCTGTAAGTATTGCCAGTTTTGTACAGGTAAGTTGTATCCCTGTATTACCGTGTCCCTGTATTACCGTATTACCTGTATTACCGTATATTTTGTATCCCTGTATTATTACCGGCAATGCAAATCTTTTGCAATATTTCCTGTATCTTGCTATTTTTTATGGGATATAAAATTTTATTCTATTTACTAAGGCATCAACAAGTAGGCTACTAGGCTGTCAAAGGCAACGCACTAAGCATTTCCCTAAAACCCCTTATTACATCAAAACATACGCTTTTATCACTCAATTTAATCTTAAAACCATGTTTAACAGCTGATAAAACAACTTAAAAAGCTTTTACACATAAAGAAGCTTAATTACGCTGTAAGTATTGCCAGTTTTGTACAGGTAAGTTGTATCCCTGTATTACCGTGTCCCTGTATTACCGTATTACCTGTATTACCGTATATTTTGTATCCCTGTATTATTACCGGCAATGCAAATCTTTTGCAATATTTCCTGTATCTTGCTATTTTTTATGGGATATAAAATTTTATTCTATTTACTAAGGCATCAACAAGTAGGCTACTAGGCTGTCAAAGGCAACGCACTAAGCATTTCCCTAAAACCCCTTATATCATCAAAACATACGCTTTTATCACTCAATTTAATCTTAAAACCATGTTTAACAGCTGATAAAACAACTTAAAAAGCTTTTACACATAAAGAAGCTTAATTACGCTGTAAGTATTGCCAGTTTTGTACAGGTAAGTTGTATCCCTGTATTACCGTGTCCCTGCATTACCGTATTACCTGTATTACCGTATATTTTGTATCCCTGTATTATTACCGGCAATGCAAATCTTTTGCAATATTTCCTGTATCTTGCTATTTTTATGGGATATAAAATTTTATTCTATTTACTAAGGCATCAACAAGTAGGCTACTAGGCTGTCAAAGGCAACGCACTAAGCATTTCCCTAAAACCCCTTATTACATCAAAACATACGCTTTTATCACTCAATTGAATCTTAAAACCATATTTAACAGCTGATAAAATAACTTAAAAAGCTTTTACACATAAAGAAGCTTAATTACGCTGTAAGTATTGCCAGTTTTGTACAGGTAAGTTGTATCCCTGTATTACCGTGTCCCTGCATTACCGTATTACCTGTATTACCGTATATTTTGTATCCCTGTATTATTACCGGCAATGCAAATCTTTTGCAATATTTCCTGTATCTTGCTATTTTTATGGGATATAAAATTTTATTCTATTTACTAAGGCATCAACAAGTAGGCTACTAGGCTGTCAAAGGCAACGCACTAAGCATTTCCCTAAAACCCCTTATTACATCAAAACATACGCTTTTATCACTCAATTGAATCTTAAAACCATATTTAACAGCTGATAAAATAACTTAAAAAGCTTTTACAGATAAAGAGGCTTAATTACGCTGTAAATATTGCCAATTTTGTACAGGTAAGTTGTATCCCTGTATTACCGTGTCCCTGTATTACCGTATTACCTGTATTACCGTATATTTTGTATCCCTGTATTATTACCGGCAATGCAAATCTTTTGCAATATTTCCTGTATCTTGCTATTTTTTATGGGATATAAAATTTTATTCTATTTACTAAGGCATCAACAAGTAGGCTACTAGGCTGTCAAAGGCAACGCACTAACCATTTCCCTAAAACCCCTTATATCATCAAAACATACGCTTTTATCACTCAATTTAATCTTAAAACCATGTTTAACAGCTGATAAAACAACTTAAAAAGCTTTTACACATAAAGAAGCTTAATTACGCTGTAAGTATTGCCAGTTTTGTACAGGTAAGTTGTATCCCTGTATTACCGTGTCCCTGCATTACCGTATTACCTGTATTACCGTATATTTTGTATCCCTGTATTATTACCGGCAATGCAAATCTTTTGCAATATTTCCTGTATCTTGCTATTTTTATGGGATATAAAATTTTATTCTCTTTACTAAGGCATCAACAAGTAGGCTACTAGGCTGTCAAAGGCAACGCACTAAGCATTTCCCTAAAACCCCTTATTACATCAAAACATACGCTTTTATCACTCAATTGAATCTTAAAACCATATTTAACAGCTGATAAAATAACTTAAAAAGCTTTTACAGATAAAGAGGCTTAATTACGCTGTAAATATTGCCAATTTTGTACAGGTAAGTTGTATCCCTGTATTACCGTGTCCCTGTATTACCGTATTACCTGTATTACCGTATATTTTGTATCCCTGTATTATTACCGGCAATGCAAATCTTTTGCAATATTTCCTGTATCTTGCTATTTTTTATGGGATATAAAATTTTATTCTATTTACTAAGGCATCAACAAGTAGGCTACTAGGCTGTCAAAGGCAACGCACTAAGCATTTCCCTAAAACCCCTTATTACATCAAAACATACGCTTTTATCACTCAATTGAATCTTAAAACCATATTTAACAGCTGATAAAAATAACTTAAAAAGCTTTTACAGATAAAGAGGCTTAATTACGCTGTAAATATTGCCAATTTTGTACAGGTAAGTTGTATCCCTGTATTACCGTGTCCCTGTATTACCGTATTACCTGTATTACCGTATATTTTGTATCCCTGTATTATTACCGGCAATGCAAATCTTTTGCAATATTTCCTGTATCTTGCTATTTTTTATGGGATATAAAATTTTATTCTATTTACTAAGGCATCAACAAGTAGGCTACTAGGCTGTCAAAGGCAACGCACTAACCATTTCCCTAAAACCCCTTATATCATCAAAACATACGCTTTTATCACTCAATTTAATCTTAAAACCATGTTTAACAGCTGATAAAACAACTTAAAAAGCTTTTACACATAAAGAAGCTTAATTACGCTGTAAGTATTGCCAGTTTTGTACAGGTAAGTTGTATCCCTGTATTACCGTGTCCCTGCATTACCGTATTACCTGTATTACCGTATATTTTGTATCCCTGTATTATTACCGGCAATGCAAATCTTTTGCAATATTTCCTGTATCTTGCTATTTTTATGGGATATAAAAATTTATTCTATTTACTAAGGCATCAACAAGTAGGCTACTAGGCTGTCAAAGGCAACGCACTAAGCATTTCCCTAAAACCCCTTATTACATCAAAACATACGCTTTTATCACTCAATTGAATCTTAAAACCATATTTAACAGCTGATAAAATAACTTAAAAAGCTTTTACAGATAAAGAGGCTTAATTACGCTGTAAATATTGCCAATTTTGTACAGGTAAGTTGTATCCCTGTATTACCGTGTCCCTGTATTACCGTATTACCTGTATTACCGTATATTTTGTATCCCTGTATTATTACCGGCAATGCAAATCTTTTGCAATATTTCCTGTATCTTGCTATTTTTTATGGGATATAAAATTTTATTCTATTTACTAAGGCATCAACAAGTAGGCTACTAGGCTGTCAAAGGCAACGCACTAAGCATTTCCCTAAAACCCCTTATTACATCAAAACATACGCTTTTATCACTCAATTGAATCTTAAAACCATATTTAACAGCTGATAAAATAACTTAAAAAGCTTTTACAGATAAAGAGGCTTAATTACGCTGTAAATATTGCCAATTTTGTACAGGTAAGTTGTATCCCTGTATTACCGTGTCCCTGTATTACCGTATTACCTGTATTACCGTATATTTTGTATCCCTGTATTATTACCGGCAATGCAAATCTTTTGCAATATTTCCTGTATCTTGCTATTTTTTATGGGATATAAAATTTTATTCTATTTACTAAGGCATCAACAAGTAGGCTACTAGGCTGTCAAAGGCAACGCACTAACCATTTCCCTAAAACCCCTTATATCATCAAAACATACGCTTTTATCACTCAATTTAATCTTAAAACCATGTTTAACAGCTGATAAAACAACTTAAAAAGCTTTTACACATAAAGAAGCTTAATTACGCTGTAAGTATTGCCAGTTTTGTACAGGTAAGTTGTATCCCTGTATTACCGTGTCCCTGCATTACCGTATTACCTGTATTACCGTATATTTTGTATCCCTGTATTATTACCGGCAATGCAAATCTTTTGCAATATTTCCTGTATCTTGCTATTTTTATGGGATATAAAAATTTATTCTATTTACTAAGGCATCAACAAGTAGGCTACTAGGCTGTCAAAGGCAACGCACTAAGCATTTCCCTAAAACCCCTTATTACATCAAAACATACGCTTTTATCACTCAATTGAATCTTAAAACCATATTTAACAGCTGATAAAATAACTTAAAAAGCTTTTACAGATAAAGAGGCTTAATTACGCTGTAAATATTGCCAATTTTGTACAGGTAAGTTGTATCCCTGTATTACCGTGTCCCTGTATTACCGTATTACCTGTATTACCGTATATTTTGTATCCCTGTATTATTACCAGCAATGCAAATCTTTTGCAATATTTCCTGTATCTTGCTATTTTTTATGGGATATAAAATTTTATTCTATTTACTAAGGCATCAACAAGTAGGCTACTAGGCTGTCAAAGGCAACGCACTAAGCATTTCCCTAAAACCCCTTATTACATCAAAACATACGCTTTTATCACTCAATTGAATCTTAAAACCATATTCAACAGCTGATAAAAATAACTTAAAAAGCTTTTACAAATAAAGAGGCTTAATTACGCTGTAAATATTGCCAATTTTGTACAGGTAAAGTTGTTTATACAGAGGGGTTTATTGCAAAGACGGTGGTAGAGTATGCCAATAAAATTAATGTTATCTTCCATTAAAACATGCATATATATCCGCCCAAAGCAAGGGACTGGACGCTGTATGTCACTGGTGTGTACACCTTCTGTCGCCAACTGTGATCCTAGTCCTAGCTTTTCATACACTCAAGATCAGTGGCGTCAATTGGTAGAGTGAAAGAAGGCGGAAGGGAAGGGGAGGGCGAAGCTCCCCCTAAACTTTGAAAATACCTTTTGTTTGTTCTTTTTTTTTTGGGGGGGGGGGGGCATTTTCATTGAAAAATACCTGTTTTGGTATTTTAATTTAAAAAAAATAAAAAAAGACAAATTTGCCCCCTCCCTAGTTTTTGAGAAATACATCTTGCTCCCCCCTCTAAACGCCGTGAATTGATACTACTGCTTAATATTCGTGGAATGTTGAAGAGTAATTATGATAGCATTAATCCATAAATATATTTCACTAATTCAATTAGCTTAGACATGAGAAACATACAGTAGTTAATTCTCACAATTCGGGTGTGATAATTTAAAGTGCGACATACGCCATTCTTGTAACTTTTCAGGAGAGTCAAAAATCAGATAAAGCTTTGTCGGCTGTGTTGTCGCTCTGAAGTATGAGACTAATGGAGATAAAGGGAACATCTTCTATTCCAAATTTTTATGCTCTTTTCAATGGTATAAATAAAATTCAAGTATTCCAAGCGATTACAAAATCATTCCATTTTATGGCGTATATCTCCTTTTTCCTTGACAAAAAAGGAGACAAATCCCGGGTCCTCATGTTATAGATCCATAAGATAATCCTCTTCTGTCATTGTGAATTGATACAAAACCTGATAAAAAAGAAACATACACCACATAGATGCTCATGTCTCTGTTTATCTTCGTAACGGTATAAGATAGAACGATCCTGACTGCACCATTGAGTTCCTCGTACCTAGTTTACCCATGACACATACATAACTCATTTTCGACCAAAATGGTATGTCGCACTTTTAATTATCACAAACGAATATTTCTTTAGGAAACGGAGAATCCGAAAACTAACTTTATTTCCCTGAAAGTATTTTGGCTTCGTCTCTGACCGTACCTTGCAAACCCCTTAGGGGGGTTTGAACTCCTACCCCCAAAATGTTTGTCCGACTTGTAAAAACGTTACAAAAATGAATATAAACAAATTTTTGATGCATTTTTTTAAGTTTTTTTGCAACAACAACCCCCCCCTTCCCCTAGAAAAACAGTCTTGAATACGTTCTTGCTAATGACAAATGAAACTCAGAGAGGAAAGAAGCTAACAAAATGAAAAATAACATAGAAAAAGGTGAAAAACAAGCATTTTATCATCCAGTGGTGAAACATGAAGAAGGCAAAATATAAGCAAATATTTTGACAAAGACCTCAAATAAGCCGTCCTCAGTGCTAAACAAAAAAGAAGACAAAGAGAGAAAAAAAACGAAAATCTAACCTTTCGAAGTTTACCCTACAAAGACTTGCTTCTACAGCAGAGTTCTCTGACATGTGGAATCCGACAGTCCGATTTTTGAACCAAACGTCTGGCAACAACGACATGAAACACGTATTTTGACAAAACTTAATTATGAATAGGGTACTTACGTGTTATAGCGAC
Source organism: Artemia sp. Qi Xiang Cuo (assembly GCF_049724085.1). Taxonomy (NCBI): domain Eukaryota; kingdom Metazoa; phylum Arthropoda; class Branchiopoda; order Anostraca; family Artemiidae; genus Artemia; species Artemia sp. Qi Xiang Cuo. The sequence continues at coordinate 3,233,466 of NC_142802.1, read as the reverse complement.
CACACTTTGTTCTTGATCTGTAATGAAACCGGTTTTCTGTGTCCACTCGGAGATAATCAGCTTAGCATGAGTTAGATAAAATCCTATGCAGGTATATTTTAATTAAATGTTTAATTTATAGGCTAGAGGTGGTTAGGTCTGGTATTTAATAAAATACGTTTTGGGCGGCCTGCTTTCGAAAATTCTCTGTTATAGTTTTTAATAAGTCTTTTAATAATTTGAAGAGGTACCCAGTCGGACGAGTCTTCGATTCGGGGGGGGGGGCTGTCTGGCTCCAAGGCCCCTCTTCTGTTTACACTCCTTTTGTAAGATAATGTTTTAGTGACACAAAGAATATGCCATAAGTATAATATTTTGAAAAAAAAACAAAACAACTGGTTTAGTTAGGATCCACCTCAACAAGAGGTGGATGCAAGCTAAACATTCAGCAAGCCAAAAACTTCAAACAAACCAACTTCAAAGTATGCCAGAACTAGCCCAAAATTTACAATTTAAAAAGTACACCTTGTCCACAAAAAAAAAATTAAAAAACGCAACAGACATTTGTTGATATGCATGTTTGTTACATTTCTACAAGTCGAACAAATATTTTTGGGAGGGAGGGGGTGGTGTTTCAAACCCGGTAACCCCCCCTGGATATGCCTTGCTCAAAAAGACACTCAAATAAAAACGTAACCTTCTTAAATTCAGTAGTACGTTGACCATACATTACGACCAGGGAGCTGCCGTCGAGGCAGGAAAGTTGGCTGTTCCTATGCCGAAGAAAGTTCCTATCTAGTTGAATGTCGTCAGTCCGTTTCCAATTTGTATTTCTTTGTTTTTATTTTGCGTTGAGTTGAAATAATGGTGCCAAGTAATATCTATTTTTTTAAATTAAAATGGGAGGGGCAATTTTTTTCTATGAAGATACCAAAAACGTTATTTTTCCATGAAAGTGCCAAAAGTTATTTTCAAAATCTGGGGGGGGGGGACTTTAGGGGAGAAGGAGCGAATTCCCCACCCTCTACCCCCTACCCCTAACTGACACCATTTAAGATGACAAGCAAAAAAAGCAAGATGACAAGCAAAAAAAGCACGAACTATTTTTGTTTGAAAAAAAAGGTTGTAAAACGAAATTATTGACGGGTATTTAGACTTTATTTTCGTCTATTTCTCAGCTATGATACCTAAATTACTGTTATAACGATTTACTACTAAAACCGACAGCTAAAATGAGAGATTATGTTGTTTATTTTTGTCTTCTTTTACGTTGCTTTATAATCCTATCGATGTAATCTTTAATATACAGTTTCAATACTATCTCCGTATCTCTGGTGTACACAAAGTAACCTAGTCCATAGCCCCTTAATCCCCAAGCAAGGTGTAATAAAACTGGTAACACTTCTTTATTAAAAAGAAAAGCACAAAGCTTAATACACAAAAGTTGCGATGCTCCGTTTCAATGGGAGTCTAAAGTCAATAGCAATATCTTGGTAAAATCTGTAGGATAATATAGGCCTTTTGCAAAAAAAAATTAGATTGTAAAAAAAAGATTCATTGAGGAATTGAGACAGCATACTGGAAGGCACAGCGAATGGCCCAAAATTTTGAAAATCCGAGTTTTTCTATAAAAAATCACCATTTTATAAAAATTACACAGAAGAAAACATTAGTTGCATCTATGGAAATATGCTCAACCCACCCCCTCCTGCATACTATGCACGAGCCCTGCCACTGAGCTTTGGTGATACATTTTAGAACATGGCATGTGGCAAGACAGCACAACATCCCTCCAGCATAGACTCTCCATAACAAATTACAGAAATTTGGAGTTAATTCATTCAACTATTGGTTAGTGAAAGGGTCGTAAGCGTACCATGTTTTTCACAATCCTCAAAAACAATATACATATATATATATATATATATATATATATATATATATATATATATATATATATATATATATATATATATATATATATATATATATATATATATATATATATATATATATATATATATATATATATATATATATATATATATATATATATATATATATATATATATATATATATATATATATATATATATATATATACAGGTAAAAATTTTTTAAGACAGCCAAAAATAAAAAATGTTTTAGTTCAAAATTTATAATAAAACCCGAATATTCCAACCTTACACCCACAAGCCTTTATCAACACAGAAACATTATAAACAAAGAAACAAAAAACTATCTCAAACAAAACACGTAAAAACAAAGAAAACATACAAACGTTATATAACAAAGAGAAATTATATATCTTATATTTCTTGTCTATTTTTATGTTGTTAATATTTTGTTTATTGTATATATTTTATATATTTTATTGTATATAGTGCATGTATATAGTTATATTTTTATATTGTATGTCTTTGTTATATTTTGTCTGTAGTTATATTTCATATTTCAATTGTTTGTTTATATTTTCCCCCCGTTGATTAAGGCTTCTGGATGTGAAGCCGAAATATTTGGACTTCTATCATTAATTTTGTACTAAAAAGTTTTTTTTTGCTGTCTTAAAAAATGTTGACCTTTATTAATAAATCTTCCTCTCAATTGTAAACGGAAAGCCAGTGTGGTCTAAGAAATTATCTATCCTCTAGAAATATATAGTATGCTACTGTGAAGACTGATTTGAATGAAAAATAAGAATATTTTGGAATAATGAATTTTGAGGTATGATGGAAAGGAAGTGTGATCTTTGTGTTTATTTTACTATTTAGATCAAGTGAAAAAACTTTTGTGCTGCTATTGTTTACCCACTGACCTACTGAAGCTATTATATTTTTTATTTATTTCTGTATAAATATAGTTTGTGTTAATTATAATACTTAATATTTCTACTGATGATGAAGACTGACTATGTCTTTGAAATATCCAGAACTTTTGTATTTGTTTTTCACCGTTTAATAAGAGGGTAATTTTTTTTTTTTTTTTTTTTTTTTTTTTTTTTTTTTTTTTTTACAGTATTACATCAAAAAGTAGGAAAAATGGAAAAAACAACCAACACCATCAAGTATTACCAATAGAATCGAAGTTAATTATCAAAACCTTTATACAAATACAAGTTGCCTCAAATTTTTTAGATCTTATTTTTCTTACTTTTGCTTTTCATTATACCAAAGAAAAAAGAACCAATATTTGACTATATTTCATTTTTATTAGCTTATCATTTGCATACTAGTCTAGCCCTAGCTATTTTATAATCAATAAAATGGTTTAAAGGCAAGAGAATATGTCTGCTTTTAGAAAAGTTTACGCTGCATACAAATAAACTATAGCTTTTATTCAAACAAAAATTTCATTGAACTAAAATTAAGCCTGTTTTGGATTATTCTGATTAACACGGCACTGTTAGTGAACCTAGCAGGATTTAAATTCTATCTAAGTCAAGTCAAACCTCCAAAGTTTCCTTACTTATTGCCACATACTTCATGGTGCTACATCATAAAATGCTGGATTATATCCAAATCAAGATAGTTATCTGCCAAACTCAATATATGTATGTCGTTTTAAGCATGGAATCCCAACAGGTTTTTTTAAGATAAGGTTCAATTTCATGCTTTTATGCCTCTAAGAAGGTGAGTAAAACCGATTCAACTATTTATTCTAGAATTCAAGGCAATTTCATGAATTCATTCTCAGTGGCGTCGAGTGAGGGTGTAAAGGGAAGAATTTTCCCCCTTCTAGATTCTTTGCTTCCTAGATTTTGAAAAATACTTTTTTATTGGTATTTCCATTGAAAAACCCCCTTTTTGATATTTTCAAAGGAATGATGGATTATATCCAAATCTTTTTTTAATATAAGGTTCAGTGTCATGCTCTTATGTCTCTAAGGAGGTGTGTAAAACCGGGTTCTAGGTGTCCCCCGGGAAAAATCCCTCCGCAGAAAATACCCACATATTCCCCTTGGATAATTTCGGATGTTCATTAGAAGGGAAATTGAAAGTTCTGCTGACCTGTAAAAGTCAGAGTGTTTTTGTTGGTGTTGACGGGTACTACTGTATTCTGTAAAAGTGAAGAAGTGAGTTGGAGTGGTATCATCAATATTCCTAACAATGCGGAATGTATTTATAAGGTGGGCTCTATAACGTTGGAACTGAAGACTAGGCAATTGTAGTCTCTGCATTCTCTGGTGGAAGGTGGATGTATCAGATAAGGTATGAGTTTGGTGGCCCTATGTTGCACTTTCTCAACCCTCTCTCTATCTCTCTTATTAAGGGGATACCATACTGATCAGCAATACTCAAGTATTGAAAGTACAGTGGATACATAAATTGAAATTAATGAACGAAGATTAAACTTAGAAAATGTATGCTTTAGACGTAGTAATTGGTAATTTGCCTTATGGGAGATATCCTGTATATGTTTATCAAATTTTAGACTCAAAGCAAAGCAAACCCCAAGGTCTCGAACATACTTCATGCTTGAAATTGATTTACCATCAACAAAGTAATGGTAATGTTGAGGGAGTCTACACAAATAGTGCACAGCGTTGCACTTGGCTTTGTTAATCAACATAGAGTTTGCCGTACACCACCGGTGCAGAGCAATCAAATCCTCTTGAAATAAAGAAATCTCATGTTCATTCATGACTGACGTGTAAACTTTCACATCATTTGCGAACATTTTTAAGGTCGAATTCCAAACAACACGTGGCAACCATTGATAAAAAAGCAGAAGAGTACCGGCCCAAGACAACTGCCTTGCGGAACTCCAATTATGACAGACATAGGTGATGACAGAGCATCACCTACCGCAACCTCTTGGGTTTTATTTGTAAGATAGTCCGTTATCCATACTTCAGTTCGCTGGCCAATGCCATATAGTTAACATTTCTTTATCAGAAGTGGGATGGAAATTTTGTCAAACGCTTTGGAAAAGTTAATATAAATGCAATTAAAACAAAATACCATTATCCGCAATCAATTGAAAATCATGAATCACCTCCAGAAGTTGCGTGTTACAAGATCGCCGTTTGTGGAAACCAGGCTGAGCTGAATGTCATAAATTATTTTCCTAAAAATGTGCCTGGATTCTTTTCACTAGAACTTTTTACATTATTAATTTTAAAAAAACTTTCCGAAAAATAAGTTTTTCAAAGAAAAGTAAAGGCCATTTTAAAATTAAGCTCAGCAGATACAAATACCTGTTAAAACAAAAACTCAAAACGACCAGAAATTACCACTAAAGAATTAAAGAAACTCATAGCGAATAAAAATTAATTAAATAATCATGGCAAAAATCATACAACCAGTTATAATATATATGAACAGATAGATCGTAAAACGATGAATGCTTGGATTGAATATGAAAATCAAGCTTAAAACAAAAAAAAATTATTTTTCTATTGAAGTACAAATGAAACTTAAAACGAACAGAAATTAAATAAACAATAAATGCTAACAAACATACAATATATATTAATTTAAATGAATAAATAAATCTTAAAACGAGTGAAACATAAATTGAATATGCAAATCAAGTTTGAATATAATAAAAATAACTACAAACAAGAGTTTGGGTATCGCCTCACTGCAGAAGCCTAAAACCTACTGCGTCATTAGCGCCTTACTGAAAACTGTGTGAGTCTTGAACAGTCTTGGAAAGTATAAACAAAATCAAATTGAATATTAGATATATAATGATACTAATTGTTGAAAGATCCGAGTTCCAAGATTTTTTTTTCATTTTCAATGCTGTAAGAACTGGAACAGAATAAATTTGTAATATACGAGTAATTCGTTTTCAGTGAAGCACCAATGGCGCAGAAGGCTTTAGGTTTTTACAGTTAAAGAAGGGGGCAGTATCCAAATTTTGTTTGTAGTGAAACTATATTTGTCTTGACCAATCTTGGAAAGAACTAATAAATTAAACTGAATATTTGATGTATGATGATATTGATTGCTGAAAGCTCATCCGTTCAAAATTTTACTGTAATTTTAGTATTTATTTTCAATATTAAGTACAAAAGAAAACATTTGTAATATAATTCGTTTTCAGTAAAGCACCAATGACGCTGTAGGTTTTAGGCTTCTGCAGTGAGACGATACCCAAACTCTTGTTTGTAATTATTTTTATTCGATTCAAACTTGATTTGCATATTCAATTTATGTTTCACTCGTTTTAAGATTTATTTATTCATTTACATTAATATATATTGTATGTTTGTTCGAATTGATTGTTTATTTAATTTCTTTTCTTTTTTAATTTCATTTATACTTTATTATCAAAATATTTATTATTGTCTAAAGCTTGATTTTCATATTCAATCTAAGAACTACTCACTTTAAGATCTATTTAATCAATTATATTATTACTTGTTGCATGGTTTTTGCTATGATTGTTTATTTAATTTTTGTTCGTTTTGGGTTTCATTTATTCTTTAATAGTAATTTCTGGTCGTTTTGAGTTTAAATTTTAAAAGGTATTTTTATATCCTTAGCTAAAGTTTAAAATGGCCTTTACTGTTCTTTGAAAAACTTATTTTTCGGAAAGTTTTTTTTTAATTAATTTTTATTGGTTTTTGATTGCAAAAAGTTTCTAGTTTTTATGGCATGGGGGGGGGGAGTGCTACTGTCCGATTATTTTTTACTTTAAAAACCGGATCTATAACTTTCAATTTAAATCGAATGAGGTTTTTTCAAAGTCTATACGATTACCTCTTTGATAAAAACCTTATACATGAACAATAGACAGCTTGCATAACTTGTGGACAGCGATTGACAACAATGAATGGATTGAAAAAATAACTCCAATAAGGGGGCTTTAGACCATTTCACTTGCTGACACAAAGGGATCACGACTGTTTGGAATTGACCTTAATAGGATTTGTGTGCCAAAGTAGTTTTGCATCTTCACAGAGTATGTATTTTAACCTTATAATTGGAGAATTATAATAGATTTACTATGTGTTCTTCCCATATAAAACTTTAACTTATTAAAGTAGTTGGGGTGGGGGCGGCGTACTTGGCATAAAAAACAAAACTTTAGCGTAGACAGTATGGGAGGGGGAGGGTGAGGTTGGAGACTCGTCCAATACGGGAAGGAACTTCACTTATCTCCTCCGTTCCCGATTTAGGACATTAGACAGACTCATTGGGCTGTAGAATTTTGGACCATTTGAGTTGTGGAAGACGTTAAAATACTCAAAAAAATACTTTATATTTTCAGTTATTGCAGGATTGATTTCATAAATGGTGGAATGGTGAGCCACCTGGGCCATCATTTGGGTGAGTCTAAACTCATGATATGCAATTTTGATTAATTGTTCCGTGTTATTTGCATATATTATTCTATATATATTATTTTGAGTTATACTTTTATCGCATTGCGTTCATTTTTAAACCTTGAGACAAAAACTGAAACCTTAGCGTAGACAGTGGTGGGGGGAAGTCTCTCCCCTCACATGTATAATTGAGCAGCCACAGAGAAAATAATACAACTGAAAGTAATCTGTCTTTTGAAAATTTCTTTTTTCAAAAGACACGAACAAAGTCGTGAAAAGGAACCTGAAGTGCTATCTCTGACATTTCCGTTAATTCTTTATTCCCGATACTTTCAGATGTAAAATTTAGAATGTTATCGAATGGGTTTAGTCGTCCCCTCCCTGAATAATTCACATTTGGAAAAATCACCCCTGTGAAATTCCTTCCCCCTCAGAGAACATGTTCTGTTCCTGATGATAAATCCTCCGCGTTAAATTCCACCAAGCAAAAATTTATTTATTAATTTACATTAATATCAGCACTAAATTTATTTATTAATTTACATTAATATCTATTGTATGTTTGTTTGCATTGATTGTTTATTTAATGATTGTTTGATTGTTTATATGCCCCCAGGCCATAACTTACAAAGCCTACCCCTGGGCCCTGGTGGGCTGTTTCGACACCGGAGTTTTTTGTTATAAGAACTTTGAACTATTTTAACAAAATGTCTATCTCAAAATTTTTATCTGATACATTTAGGGCGTGGAGGAGGGGGTGGGGTTAGTTGCCATCCAATCTCTTTTGACTCTTAAAAAGTGAATAAGAGCTTTCAATTTCCAATCAAATGAGCCATCTCTAAAGTTTATACGAGCATCCCTTCCATAAGAAATAATATGAAGGATTCCGAGAATCCTTAAATTACAACCCTTGCGTATATCAACACGAATAGAAATCAAGGAATATTATGTGTCTCTACAGGACTTATGTAGTCTATGTCCCCTTAGGAAATTTGGTCATTAAAGTTTGTGAACTAAAAAATCCAGGTATTTTTTTTATTATTATTAACTTCTTCAGAATATCAGAGGGTATTTAGTGAAAAGGATACAGTACACTTGAAGGTCAAGTTATTAGCCATTTTGCAAAATTACACATTTCCCCAAAATAGGAGATCCTTGGTTCTCAAATGAAGTTGTATTCCAGGATATCTTGCAATAACGTTTCTGGTATTAATAGGTTGCATTTGAGCATTCCAGATGACTGGCAAACTGCTCATGTTATTCTTATTCTTAAATATGGCTAGCATATCCAGCCACTATTTAACAGCCAATAAATATCACATGTGCTGTTGCAATTGTCCTAGAGAAGAGGGTAAGTAGCCAAGTGTCAGAATAACAACTAAATATTGTCTTCAATTCAGTGCAGTTTCAGGTCTAGAAATTCTACCATAAACAAGTCCTACTGATCTTTACCTACATGACGCAACTCCTGGATAATAGTAGACTTGACAGTCTAAACTTTGCAAAAGTATTCAAGAAAGTGTGTCATCTAAGGTTTAGATTGCTGAATTTGATATCACAGTGAAATTTTGCAATTTTAAGTTTTCTATTGCTCTTACTTGGTTTAACCACACTTAGCCACAGTTTTCTGTTGTTGTTTTTTAAAGCCTAGACAGCAACTGCTTGTTTTCATTTTTGGTTGACTTAGCATTATTCCAGCCATGAATGATGCCAGGCTTGAAAATTTTGTTTTCTAATTTGCTTCAAAGTTTTTATATTCCCTCCTTAAGGGTTTGCACCTAAGGACAAGGCTGGCACTTTGCAGTTCATCAGAAACAAAAAACAGGGTAACCAAGTATTATCCCATTCATGGCAAATGTATAGCCTGAAAGAAACTTTTTTTTTCAGGTTGCTTCAAGAAAATATAGCCAGGTTGACTGTCTATATTTTCTCTTCAGTGACAGGCTTGCACCAAAGTGCAAGGTCCTGAGCTTGGCCCTACTAAATTGGCAGCAGTTGAGATACATAACAAAGTTGTTGATCAAATCATGCACTTCTGACCAGAGAGTACATGCTTGATGGGAATCCCACTGTGAATATTGTATATGGGAATTGGAGGCAGATTTATAGAGGGTTACCTGCAGAGTTCTACAAGGTAAAATATTGGGCAATAGGCTGACCTTATTTGTTATTAACATTACTGATACCCCAAGAGCAATAGTAAACAAGATAAAGGTATACGCAGATGACCCAAAGATTACTGGACCTGTTGATACTCAATTAAAAGAAGTATCACTTCATAAGGTTGTTTACTTTTGTTTGTTTCAGCTGATGTACACAGTAGGAATTAAATATTGGAAGGTGCATATCTATTACCTTAAGGTAGGTAGAATTTTCCGCATGCATGTACTATTGGTGGTAAAACTGGGAGACACAGGAGGAATTAATATCATTTTTAGAATTAAGCAATCCTGGCATTTTAATTGATTAGGACAACCTTAATTGATTACATAATCTGGACTTTATTCACCATACAAAAGGCAATGTAATCAAATCTTTTCAAACCTTTGGGCAGATCAAGCAGGTTTTCCCAAGCTGTCCTACTGAGGTTATCACCAAACATCACATAAGCCTTGTATGAACCACATTAGAATGTGGTACTTTACCCTAAAACATTTAAAATGCTTACTTATACCAGTCCTAAAGGTTGTTTTGCTTCACATCCCTCCCTAATGGATAAATATATAGCCCCTTATATAAACTCATTGTATTCCTAATAAAGCAATCAGTGGCGCCAATTCACGAAAATGTAGGGGGGGGCAAGGATTTTTTTTCGATTTTTTTTAATTAAGATGCAAAAAAAAGAACAACATTTACCAAACATACCTAAAACAGGGGGTAGCGGCGAGGTCGTTGCTTGGAAAAATCGTCGACTAATTTATCCAAATGCAGTTTCTTTACCCTCTTTTTCAACAGCCATTATCATGAGATCACTGAGTCTGTCGTTTCCCATCGTCGATCGCAGATAATCTTTCACACACCCTACTGCCGAGAAGAATCGTTCATTACTGGCAGTGGTCACAGGCAAAGTAGCAACTAGCTTCATCAGTCTTAGCACTGCAAAATATGCAACTGGGAGGTCAGATAAGATTTCGATAGCTCGAAGAAGATCCATTTTTGAAATACCACTTTTTAACAGATGCAGCTTTGCAAGAGAAAGCTGGGATTCTATGGCATAGTCATTGACACCAGGAATCTCTTGATAATGACACATAACTCTTTCTTCTTTCAAAAATTCGAGAAAATCGGAACTTGAGGGGTCGAAGGCAGATAAAGCGTTGAGCAGAGGCATATTCTGCATGAAACGTTGATCCATCTCACTTGTGACACAATCTATTACCTCAAAGTACAGAAGTTTACTGCAGTCTGATTCAACTGGCTGACTGATATTGCGTTTACCAGCTGTTGAGTTTGAAAGAAAGTCTTTGAGACAAATGGAAATGGCTTGACTTCTCTTGCTTCAAGCACTGGTTTTAGATTGTTGAGATTTTGATTCCTGGATATCGTTTAAAGTCAAGAATTCAGATATGTTTTAGCTTAAGTTGTTCCATTCGTTATCATTTCTCAGCTTTTGGAGTGTCTCATATGTCCCAGATATCAGTGCAAGTGCCTTATAAATCAACAAACTTCTGGATTGAAGTTGCTCTGATAAACAATTTACAATGACTAATACTTTTTCCATTATGTGTAAAGTTGAAACAAAAGAGGCAGAGTTGATTTTGTCCAGTACCTTTTGCTTCACACGCTGCCTCGCTGTTGGAACTATCAGAGACTGCAGCAAGCACAGCAACAATACCATCAAATCTGGCCTTCACCTTCGAAATAGAGCGGACTGTGTAAAACCAGTGAGTCTGGACGGTCCTCTCTAGCTCCAAGACTTTTTGCCCGCTAATACGCTGGGATTCCAAAAATAACTTGTGACGAGTATTGCTGTATCATATATATGTGTAAAGTCTTTGCACCAAAGAGAAAAATTCCGAAAGGCTCCTGATGTTTTTTAGGCAGTCAGTCAAACCAAGTTTAATCTGTGGGCGTGACAGTGTACATAAACTGCCTGAGGTACCTTCTCCCTAAACTCTGTTTGAACTCCATTAAATTCTCCACTTATAACAGATGCACCATCATAACATTGGGCAATACACAGCATCAATTCTACACCAAGATTTTCAATAGTTTCACAAATTGGGTTGGATAAACTTTTGGCATCTAATTTTTGCATGTGATAGCAGCCAATTGGTCACTCCACTACTTTTCCATTTCATATGTACCTGAGTAGGATCGCTAATTGTTCTTTTCTAGAAACGTCTTTTGTCTCGTTGACAAGAATAGCAAAGTAATTAACTGATTGTACTTCTGAAATAATACCATAGCGAAAAGCCTTTCCTATCAGTGTAACTGCATCATTTTGGTACTGATGACTGCAATAGTGACCATATTGGCATTGTAACTGGGCATTCAGACATTTCCTCCATCAATTCATCCAAATTACCCTGGTTTGCAGATGTTTCTGATTCATCATGACCCCTCAAAGCAAGACCCTGGCGGCCAAGAAAGCAAATAGCGCGAAAAATGTACTTCACATGATCTCTATTTTCCTGAACCTCTTGAGATCTGGATTGAAATAAGGCATTCGCTATAGATTTCGAAGTATCAGTACTCATTATCTTAAATTCCGTCCATGCTGACATACAATGCCTATGTCTTTCAGAACCATCATGTTGCTTTAATAGAGCAGAACTGTCTTTCCACTTGCAAAATCCTGACTCAATGAAAGCCCTTTTTCCAGCAGTTTCTCCAGCCCTTAGAGTCCCCATACAAAAATGGTGGCAAGCAAAACAAAACACGGAATTCAAGTTTTTTGAGTATTCAATCCATTCATAAGTCTTATAGTAATATGCACTGAATTTCCTTCCATTAGAAGTGGAAGCCAGATATCTCCCAAGAATAGGTTGAGCTGGTTTGTTGTGACGCGTCCTAGAGATATCTGAGAGTTTCTTGACTGCTACTGGAACCCGCAAGGGGTTCAGCAATAAAGACCGAACTTTCATGTTGATCTGAGCCATTTATTGTTCTGCTTGTTTCCAAAATTCTGTCACAGGTGGGGGAATTTATCTCAACTAACCCAAGACTTTGGGCGCTGACACTATTGCCAGTTTCTTGCACTAAAGTTTCTTCATTTTTCTTCTGCATTTTCACCGAAAAAAAATCCAAAGTTTGTTGTCGCTTTTTACTCATAGTTAAATGAGTAGTAGACGAGGACTTCACTCAGACACGGCAAGAGAAGAACTGAAGAAACATGTAGAAACTCACTTAGAAAATCACTCCCATACTCCACGGTGAAACTACCCCGCTTAGAAACCCCATAAACCAATCACTTACATTTCCTGTTCACGACAGTCCCATACACTCCACTGGGACTAGTCATCCCATAAACTATTCAACAACTTCAAGAATCTGCTGACCAAAACCCCCTTGAAACCCTAGAACACATTTCCTTTCCCAGCTACTAAAAAAGGCAATATACAAAACACATAGTTTACAACGAATTCTTCACAAGAACAATAACGAAACGGGTACTGACCACATGAAGCTTAGTTTTGAATGAACCCTACTCGGAAATAAAATAGTGTAGACGCGCTTGCTCTTAGACATTTCAAAAAAAGATTATATAATTAGGGCACCAGTTTGTTGGTTGTATTTATTGGACCAGTTGCTGGTTTAATATAGCACATAGCCAAAATAGAAAATAGCTGTGAAATATAAATAAGAAGGTAATTTTCAAAGTGTAGGGGCCCCCCCCAATTGGCGCCCCTGAAAGCAACTCTTTCTTCCTGTCTTTGTTAACCATTTACTGTTAAATTATTATGCAGAAAAGAGTTGCACTATTGGTTGTAGTTTATATTTGTCCATTAGAGAGAGAAAGGGGGGAGGGGTGGTAAAGCAAAGCAACCTTTAGGAATGAAATAATTAAGTATTTTAGAATGTTTTAGAGTATTTTTCAAAATATTGCAGGGTCTCCTTTAGATGTGGTTATGTATAAGACTAATCCTATATGAAGGGGAGGGGTAAATATTGAGCAGTCTACATTTCTGACCTGCAAATAAATTGAATATACTGCCTAATGCCTTTTAAAGGGGTATATTAATTAAATATCCCTTTCTAACCTTACCCAAATATATAGCTTATTTTATATATTTCCAGTGTGCTTTTTGATTTTGTTGCCATCAATTCAATTTACAGGTAAACTGGTTTTAAAAAGATGTTAATAAATGCATTTAAACTTTATGTAAAATAAGAGAAAAAGGCATGGGTGTCCATCAGCTGCATTTTAGGGGGGGACTTACATAGTCTAATTGGCACTTCTAATGCTGTATAATAGAAATCTCAAAACACAAACATAAAAACATAAGGCAGCATCATTCAGCCAGGAGGCAGGGCTACCCCCTCTCCTTATGGGCACCCATGGAAAAAGGTATTATCTTTGAGGGTCCATAAAGGGCTTAAAATTGAATTTGAGAGTAAAACAATTATTACATTCAAAAGAGGTAAAAAAAAAGGCAGTACTTATTAAATATCCCAAAAATGCTCAAGAAGTGAAGTTAAGTTAATCATAATGATTAGTTAGGTTATTCATAATGAAATATACCAAAACATGATGAAAATTAATCCTTTATTAACCAAATTATAGAAACTACAGAAGAAAATTATGGAGAGTAGGTAGCCCAGAATGCAGCATATTAAATACCTAACCTAACCCCATCTGTATATTAAATGTTTCATTAAAATATATCTGCATTATAGTTTTTCTCACTGAGACTAAGCTAATTATAACCAAATCATAACCAAGCTAACCTAATTATAACCAAAAGCTAATTATAACTAAATGCAAAAGACAAGTTTTTTTCTCAGATCACACAGATCAAACTTCATGAGTGTTTTAGGGATATTTACCAAGTACCAAAAAGGCATTTGAGTGATATGTTTACTTTATTTGTAGGTCAGAAATGTGGACTGTTCAATTTTTACCAGGGTGGGGCTCTTGTCTGTCTTGGAAAGTAGTCAAGGAAGATAAATGAAACTCTTGGGAATGAATCATTCCCAAACTCTTGGGATCATGGAGAGCATTGTTCATGCTGGACTCCTAGGCTTAAAATAGTGGTTGGCTAATTTAAAGATTTGTATATATATATATATATATATATATATATATATATATATATATATATATATATATATATATATAGTAATTAGGTAAGACACCCAGTAGTCGGACACTTTAATCACTTTGAAATCTTTTTGACATTTAAATTACTCTAATTACTGTGTTATACCACCTAGAAACTTAATTTTTGTATCAAAAAATTTCTGAAGAATTTCTGAACAAGTAGGTTACTAATTCAAATAGTTTCACTTGTACAGCACCTCCTATTTTTGAATTTACTAACAAGTGACAATTCTGCCTAAACTCGGACATACAAACAGCTCATTGTAAATTAGTTATTAAAATAGTATAAAAGATTCTGTCTGAGAATAGGCAGGTGGCCAACTACTGGGTGTCTTACCCTTATATATATATATATATATATATATATATATATATATATATATATATATATATATATATATATATATATACTGTCAAATTAGCCATCTGGTGGTATCCCAGCTCTGCCCTTTTCCTTTCTATAGGGCACTGACTTCAGATGACCATTTGTTTGAGCTATAAAAGCAAAACCTTGAGAGATATGTAGGCTACCACTTACATGAGGCATAAGGAAAGTGTTTAGATTCTTATATCTTTACTCAATCCTGATTTGTATAGGCCCTTTAAAAATGTGAAGTTCTATTTCTTAGATTTAGGAAAAAAGACTTGATATGACTTGAAACCTTTTTGATATATGGATTGTATTTTCTAAACTTGAGACAATGAAAGAGAGATAGGCCTAGAAGACCAAATTTTGGGTAGAGTGCTTAGTACTAAAATGGTGCCTAAGGTTAGACAAAGGAAAATTTTTGGCAGTTCATATTATTAACTTACAAATAAAGTGAATATATTACTTGATGCCTTTTTTATGCTCTTTCCAAATATAACAATCATTTTTGTTGGAAATGAATTTTACCCCACCCATATATATACCAATTCAGGGTATATATTTGCACATTAGGGGGATGGGGGAATTTTTTTTCTGATGCAAATGAGAGGTAAGTTTAAACTTTAACAACCCCCCCCACCCCTATTGTGCAAATAGGCTAGCCTATATACCCTGAATTGGTACAGGCTATATAGGGTTGGGGTTAAAATTCATTTCCAACAAAAATGATTATTACATTTGGAAATAGCATAAAAAAGGCATCAGGTGGTAGGCTATGTTTACTTTATTCATAAGTCAATAATATGAACAACAGAAATTTACCCCTTGAGCTAGGCCTAAACCACCATATCACCTATATGGCCAACCTATTATCTAGTGCTAGCAAAACTGCTTACATAAGTAAACGCCAAGCTTCCATTTCTTAGATATTCCTTTAAAACTAGCTAGATGGTTCGTGAGTCATTTGGAAGCTTATCCTTTGCTTCTTCTATTGATTGAAATTTGTTTTAAGTCTTTACTTCACCTCTTTCTAGACAAAGTTGCCGCCAGGCAAAGAAACAAAACACTAGATACTGAAATAATTCTAGATATTTAAATAAAAAATCATTAAATCACCAAAAAATCACTCGATTGTTGAAATAAGTCAGTAAAAAAAAAAAACTCTAAAATGACCATTTATCTGCTTCAACCGGCAACATGTTTTTATCTTTTGAAATTACTGGTTTTAGTTGCTTTTTGGCTATTATCAATATGATTAATTTTTTTTGCACGTTCAACCCAAAGGCATCAGTGAAGGGAGGAGTCAATTCCTCCCCCCTTTAGATTCTGAAATACCTTGATTTTGGTGTTTTATATTCCTCTAAGGCAAAAATCACTTGAACAATGAAAAAATCGTTGGTGTTTTATATTTCTCTAAGACGAAAATCACTTGAACAATGAAAAAATCGTGGTCCCACCTTCTGCGTTTTCCTTAATTGGCACCCTTGTCTTATTCAACCGATCTGTAAGTCACAGCTAACGGTGGTCGATCCAATATGTTTACTTTTTCTTTTTAGAATTTTTCCCTTGTCCATTGTAAACCCCTACAAATCAGAAACCATTTTCCACAAATCGGAAACTTTCCTTATCACAGAAAATCTACCCTTGGGAAATCCTTTCCTGCAAAAATTCTCCTCCCACGGAAATCTCCCGTCGAGAAATGCTTTCATTTTTTCCAATTACAGATATTATGCGAAAATAATTGGCAAATTTTAAAAATTACATCTTTTTTCTTGGGGTGTGTGGGAAATCATGTTATTCTCAGAGGCATAGTTATTGGAACTTTCATCTTTACTGGTTATCTCAAAATTTTGATCGGATGTCTTTGGAGAAAAAATGGGCGTGGATGGGCGGCTAGTTACCCTCCAATCTTTTTGATCACTTAAAAAAGGCGCAAAAACTTTTAATTTCCGTTCTAATGAGTCCTCTTCCGATCTTCTATGACCAGTAGTTCTAATACGATCATCCTTAGAAAAAAAAACGCATCCGTGATCTTTCTTCTGGCCAAAAAGACAAAATTCCAAATTAAAATGAGAGGAGCTTGAAAGGTTTAGGACGGTTCTTTAATATGCTGAGTCTAATGCTGTGATTTTTGTTAAGGTCACTTGACTTTTTTAGGATATTTCCCCCCTTTTCGATAATCAGGCAAATTTCCCAGGCTTGTAGCTTTTGAAGGGTAACGCTAAACTTAATGAATTTTTTTAGATTTGGATCAGTAAAAAATGCCTATTCTTTAGATGTGTCAATTGTTATTAACATTACCTGTTTTAGAGTTTCGGTTACTATTTTAATATTATAATCAGAGGAGCCTGAAAGCTTTAGGACGGTTCTTTGATATGCTGAGCATAATGTTGTGATTTTTGTTAAGATCGCATGACTTTTTAGGATATTTATCCACTTTTTCGATAGTCAGGCAAATTTCCCAGGCTTGTAGCTTTTAAAGAGTAAAGTTAAACTTAGTGAATTTTATATATTCGGATCAGCAAAAAATGCCAATTTTTGTACGTAACAATTGTTACTAATATTACCTGTTTTAGAGTTTCGGTAACTATTGGGCCGAGTCATTCTTTAATTACTATTTGTTATCACGAATTGTTTGATCTTACAATAGCTTTGCTATATACATAAAAGGAGAAGTTTGGAATATTTGGAATAGAAGTATGGAAAACTGGCGTATCAATAATGAAAATAGTAGCTTTAATTATTAAACAGGCACCTGAGAGAGAGAAGTTCCAGGCAAATGGCCTACAAAATCTTTCAATTCCTACCATTTATTATCCAATTTCTAATATTTCGTACAAATTTGTAAATTTTTTAATGTTTGTCTCACTCCTAACCCCATGCCCCCTCTAAGCGAAAAAAACAAAAAAAACTCTATCTGGATTAAGATGTATCAGAAAAATAGATTCTGCAAAGAAGATACTATTGTTTGGTTTCTAAGTTTTTTTTTTCAATTCTTCCAATTTCTGATTTTACTTGTTTTTTCTGTTGGCTATCCACGTTGTTTGTTTTGTCCAATTTATTTCGCTGGCACTTTTCCTTCTAACTTTCTCTTATAGCGCTGAAAAGAGAGGCGGCTGTCCTTTCGAAATATCGGTTGTGTTTCGTCCAGTATTTTCGTTGGCCTTACAAAACCCCACTTTTTTTTCTTTTCGTTGGGTTTTTTATTTTTATTAGCCCATAAAGATTAAACCGATGACAACGAAGACCAAAAAAGTGCTGTTTTGGTAGAAATCATGCCATATACAAGAAAAAACATCACCTTTTGACAAAATAACTTCATGGTGTAAACCACGGACAAAAAAGGGTTGAAAGCATCGAAAGTGCCTTATTGGCACCCAACAATCTTCAATACTTCTGTTTTGGTCACGTCCCGAAGGATTACAAATATCTAAAAAAATCTTTCCATATTCATACCAACTTTAGGCTATTTTTTTAGGTAAAGTTGGAGTCAATTTTCCCAAATCAAGTGAAAATTACATTGAAAAATGCGCCATCTAGTATCATAAAGGCAAAGATATTCTAAAGAAAACTAACCTGTTTCTCTGGGTGCTTGAATTATGCAGACTTGTCTTAGTTATGACAATATTTTTTGCTGAAACGAAATTTCAGCTGGGAGGGGGGCAAACTTGGGCCTGGAGGGGGAAGTTTCCCCTGCCCTATTGCAAACTACGCCCCTGTGCAGGACCTTCAATTTTAAGGGTAGTTATATCCACTGCATATTGCTAACCACATATTCTTCTTCTCAACTTCCTGCTTGGTTATTTGGAGACCCTAATGCTCAATCTTCATGTGATTTCGGGCCCTGCAACAGCCAAGATTGAACTTCAGGTACCGTATTACCAAATAGACATCAATCTCATGCAACACCAATATGCTTCAAATCGCTATAGTTTTTTTCTAAACAGGATAGAATTGTTGACGTACTTTCTCATTAGCTGGTCTTAGTCAAATTCCTAAAAACTTGATCTCATTAGTCAAATTCCTGAAAATTCAAATAATTCGAATCTTGGCACTGGCTCTAATCAGTTATAGAATTTAACAAAATTTTATTATAAACTGGTTTGTTCTTAGGAAAAATATCAGTGTTAACCAAGTATTATTGTGAATCTTAAAACCCAGGAAATTTTTCCGAATCTTATTTGGAAGGTTACAAGTAAGAGCAATGCGACTCAATAGTAACCTAAACTCTCAGAAACAAATTCTTGATAACAGTAGATACATGAAAAGAACCGAATTTTGATGCGTACTAGAAATATATATAATTCAACAAGTTTAATGTTACCAATCAAAAGTTACGAGCCTGAGAATATTTGCCTAATTTTTGACAAAAGGCGGAAACAACCCTAAAGCATCAAGTGATCTTAATGAAGTTCATACCTTCAGATTTAGCATATCAGAGAACCCTACTGTAGAGGTCTCCTATATGCCAACCTCCTATATGCCAAAATATGGAATTCTGCATTTTTTGCCTGAATAGCCAAGGCTCAGGGTGTTTTTTCACAGTTAAAAAAAGTCTGGAAGAATAGGAAGATAAGTCTGCAAACCAAGATTAGAATCTTAGAAGCTACAGTGATGACAGTGGTCAAATATGGCTCTGAAGCATGGACCCTCCGAAAAGCGGATGAAGCTTTGCTAGATGTTTTCCAAAGAAATTGCTTAAGGATTGTTCTGGGTACCCAGCTGACTGACCGCATTTCGAACAATAGGCTATACAAAAAATGTAGTTCAAGACTGCTTTCTAGGTCTACAATGAAAGAATGGTTGAGGTGGTTAGTGCATATTGTGCGGATGAAGGATGACGGATTGCCGAAGATTGTTCTTTTCGGCCAACCATATAGGGTTAAACGGAAAGCAGGTCGTCCCCGAGTGGGGTGGGAGGACGTCATAAAGAAAGATTTAAAGGAAATGGGAACTTCGTGGGCGGGTGTAAAAAGGGAGGCTTTGAATAGATTGGGGTGGAGGAGGAGTGTGCGTAGCTGTGTTGGCCTCAGGCGGCTTGGTGCTGCGATGAGTTGTTAGTAGTAGTAGTAGATTCTAAAAGATAGGGAGAAGACTCATTTGATTGAAAATCAAAAGTTCTAGTGCCCTTTAAAAGAAGAAAGATAAAGGAAGGGTTCAATTTTTTCAAGAATACTGAAAAAAAAAATTCAATGAAAATACCTTGTATTCACAGTTCTAAATCCCACATAGCCATTTATGAAGGGGTTTCACAGTTCACAAGCACTTGCACTGCAGTCAATAATACATTTCTTATATGATGTTCCCAGAGGATGTATAATATATGATATTATTTTGTATTTATTGTTTAGTGTGATGGTATTAGTGGTGTCGGTGGCCAAGTGTTCTTTTTGTTTTAAGGATTTTGTTTCCTCTACCTCCCCCACGGACAAGCTTTGCTTTTTAGGGGAGGTAGCAATAATTTTTTGTTGTTATGTTTTTTTTCAATAAATCCTTCTTCTTCTTCTTCTTATATTTAAATTTATTAATTCTCGAATTATTTAAAAAAAAATTCTTAGTTAGTATTTACGCGCCATAAAACTAGATGGCAACAAGTTCGTTTCTTGGAAAAAAATTACTGGAGACACTAGTTTTATCCATTTAAATGACCTAAAAGATACTCAATATAGACACACGAGAGCCCAGGATGCTTGATTTTATCATTTTCTCCCGGAAACAAATATAATCTTCTGAGAAATTACAAATTTTAGCTTAAAGGTTTACTGCAGACATTTTGGCTCTTATCACAACAAGATGTCACTTGAGGCTGCATTTATGAACATATTTTTAGAATTTTGGCATTAAAAAAATAATCACAGTTATCAAGCTTTTCGGTGAGATTTTTCTCTACAGGAGCTGGGCCTATTTGAGTCACCGACACATTTTACTACTAACTACTACCAACAACTCACTGCAGCACCAAACCGCCTGAGGCCAACGGAGCTAAGCACCCTTCCCCTCCATCCAAATCTATTCAAAGTCTCCCTCTTAACACCCCCCCCAGAAAGTTGAAATTTTCCTTAAATCTTTCCTTAAGACACACCCCCATCCATTCGGGGATGAACTGATTTTGTTTGGCCCTATAGGGCTGGCAGACAAGGACAATTTTTGGCAATCTGTCATCCCTCATCCACAGGGCGTGTCGTAGCCATCTCAACCTTCCTCTCATTATAGCCAACTACCCATAGTAAATGACACCATAGTACACGTTTATGAGTTAATAATGACCCCGTAGAAAATGTTCTAGGGGGACATTTCTAAAAATTCATTGAGCAAAAACTGAAGTACGTGTCAGAAAACAATTTTTGCTAATTATAGTTTCTCATTATATGGAGACCCATAATGTCTTCAGAGAGCCTTTGACACATTTAGAAACCAGACCTTTACGGAGTACTAAAATAAATACGGAGAATGATAACAGATAAAAATTTATATTTAAATTATTAAAATTGAAACCAACAGAAATATAAACAAAGATAGCAAACACAATCACACGAACACTCCGCTTCAAAAATTCCTCCTCATCATGTGAGGTGGAGGTGGTACCAATTGGATTTCAGGGTCTTGCAATTGTGGATATGGAATTTGTCCCTAAAAAGAAAAAAGGGATAATTATAAATTTAAATAAAGTTATCAGATAGCTATTAATTACTAAAGTTAGAATACACAGAGGAAACAATATAAAAGAGTAAAGAATTTATTACGGTTTCAAGCTTGGCGCTGAAAAACATTAATAGTTCAAAAACATAAAATTGCAGAACCTGTACGAGCTATTTCTCAGGTTAATGCAAAACATTACAAAAAAAACACAAGATCACGAATTAGGCCCACTCTTAATGCAGTGATTTACATATATGTAATAATTAAAGTGACTTCCATGTATTTAATGCGGGCATTTATGTGCGGTTCAATTAATTATGAATATGTTTAATGCTGTTTGTTTGTAGTTGCTCTGTTTGCTTTGGACTTCCAAGAGATGGTCAAATGCCTGGACGTGCCCACCAACCCATTTAACCATACCTGTACGCAGGAGAGGGGAGCGGAAAGGGGCAATCCCTTAGTTGAGATTGATTTGATGAACGCAAACATCTAAAAAAAAAAAAATACTGCCAAGAAATATACTTTTTGGTCATTATGACCTACCCCCAGTAGTATACCTTTTAATTTTGACTTTGGCACTGACATTTAAGATTGTAGGGGATGGGGGGAGGGATAATTCCGACATAATATTGGAAACAGATTAATAGCAATGTTTCCAAACTTGGATATATGCAAATATCGAGCAGGAGGCATAGGAAATTGTGTCACCAACATTCTACATTTCTTCGCTGTATCGGTTGTTCTACAATAACTCCAATCCCACAAGTTTTTCCGTAAAAAATACACAGCAGTAGCATTCTAAATACCTTTAAGCCTCTCTACTCACTGGGAATATCATTGCCAACAATAAACTGACATTAATAATAGCCATTGGAACAGAATATATATATATATATATATATATATATATATATATATATATATATATATATATATATATATATATATATATGTATATATATACATACATATATATATATATATATATATATATATATATATATATATATATATATATATATATATATATATATATATAATATATATATTACTGTCAACATCTCAGTCCAGAGAGTACAGGAAACTGATAGGGGAAACTCAACTTTGTCTCCAAGAAAAAACAACTAGCAAAACACCAACACAGTTGCGCACGCTCCTCTTTGACTACAACCCATTCAAAGCTTCACTCTTTACCCCCTTTACTTACTTGCACTCGTAACGGGACCAGGCGTTTCCGCCTCACCCGACATCCAAACGAAGCTTCGGAATGACGGTCTCCCATGATGGCCGGTCCTATGCCAATTCTTCGGCGAACTTTAGCCATTGCTTGTCCCATTTTGACCAAATATACGGAAACCTATATATGCGGAATATACGAGCAACCACCTGTTATATCACCTGTTATACCAACCACCATATATACGAGCGGAATATACGAGCATCTACGCTGTTGATAACATTTTGATATCATGTTGATAACGGTTCAACGAGAAGTGTCAGTTTAATGAGGCGGTCGTCGAGGCGACGCAAAACGTATCCAAGCCAGTGGAGCTTGATGACGCTTGAGATTTTGTCGATGTTGAAACAATGTCGGTGGATATCGTCGTTTGAAAACTGACCTGACGCCCGGAAGCGTAAAATTGAACGAAGGCAACGGTGGTCAAAAAACTCTAGAGAACGTACGTGAGCTGCGTTGATGGGCCGCGATTCAATACCATAGAGTAGGACGGCCAACACTGTCGACTTATATATACAAGCTAATTTCCCGATGGACCCAGAGATGTTTGCAAACCTGAGCAAAAACTGTTTGAGCTCTAGTTATTCTTCTGCTGACATCTTGATCACACCCTCCCTTCGGATCTACCTTGGATCCCAGTGAAACGAAAGTGTCAAACTTTTCAAGTGGGAGACCATTACGGATTAGTTGGTCATCTTTAGTAATCTTTACCCATTTTCGTGAAGCTCCCTTTTCCTTTAAACCTTTCTTCTCTTCCCATCCGTCTGGGAGGGCGTGCTTTTCGTGCAGCCCCAGAGTGATAGCCAAAACAACAATCTTTGGCACTCTGCCATCCTTGATCCATTTAACGTGGGCTAGCCATCTTAACTTTTCTTTCGTTATAGTCCTAGAAAGTGGGATTGAACCAAATTTTTCCAAATTAACCCACTCAAACCAAAAAAAGTATTAAGTATTTTGTATGTATCTTTCAAAACTAGCCCTTACTCTCACGACTGATCTAGCCCAGATCATAATCTAGACGGAACAAGTTCAAAAATGAAATAATATCTCCACCTTCAGAAGATTTTGGATTGAATCCTAAGAAACTATGGTAACATTGTTGTCTATGGGCTCTTCTAACAGAAGCAGTAGAATAATTTTTTTTTAGTACCATTCGATTCTCTAATCAACACTTTCAAAATACAACAGTCGTTACCGTGAAAATGCGTCCCATCCCCTTAATGGTGCAATATACAGGCCTAAACAATATACTTATCCGTTGTTCTTCGCTGCTTGAATTATCGCGCATCTGTTCGTTAATGGCCATCTGTGTTCTTAGCACTGTAAATTGCTTCAAGTCATGTAAAAACAAAAAGCCTAGTTTGACAAAATATGATTTACAAACATGGATGAAATAGAATTGAACATGAAAATCTGATGCATTAATAGAAACTTTCTGTATTTTACAAAGTAATTATTTTATTATTACAGTGTTTTCTTGAAGTTTTGTATATAGCCTAACGCTATATCTGGCCCCATTGGGAGGGGATGGCATACTTTGTCATGAGAGTGACAATTATGTTTGGAAAGAGTGTTAACTGAGGAATCGAATTTTATTTTGCTCTTTTGTTATTATAGAGTTCCCTTTAGAAGATATTTTGCAAGGATCCTGGCCTGTCAGAGGTCGGAGGAGCATGACGGTCCCAAGTCCGTAAAATGAGGAGGGTTGGGCGATGGGCTTGTGACCTATCCCCGTAAAATTCCAAATTGCAAAAGAAACATCGATGATAGCCTCGGATACCCCGCTACACCATTCGACGACGACCTCACCACACCCATGGACACGATTTATGACAGCAAAAACTAAGACGAAATTTGGATTTTGGAAGGTAAGGACACTAAACCAGCTGACAAAACCTGAACAAGTACTCAGAGAGATGAAGAAGTATAAGCTAGATCTCCTTGCTCTAAGCGAAGTCAGGTGGATTGGATCTGTACATGAGCAACTAGGAGAGGGTGACTCACTAATTTACAGCGGAAATGAATCCCGGCACCAGGCTGGAGTTGGGATAATGCTGTTTGACCAGGCCACCAAAGCACTAGTTGAATGGAAGCCAGTCAGTGAGAGGTGCTTACTTGCAAGATTTGTAACCAATCATCTGTAAATTTCATATCATTGCATGTTATGCAATGATTGAATGCTAGATTCAGTAAGGATCTAGCTCCCGTACTGTGAAGATCAATACATGAAATAAATAGCTATCGTAATTACATTTGAGTGAAAAAAAGCATTATAATTGCGCAACGTTTGGATGATAAAGGATTATAAAACAGCACGTTTTTTGGATTTTCGGGGGGTAGTCAAACACCCCCCCCCCTGCGCGTAAGTGTCGTTTAATGTTTAGAGTTGTCATTATGCTCTTGCCCGAGTAACAGCATAGTTCTTCACGCGAGGGTGCTTGTTATCAGTGGTCAGTGGCGGAGTTGGATTACTTCACGGATTTTTGAAGCCCATATTCCACTGTTGCCGTTTTGATATTTAGCCATTATTGAGTCCTACCTGTCCTAGTTCCATTTTTAGCCATACCAGAAATTCACAGACAAAACAAACAACACGTTAAGATCAAAGTGGGTAAATAAATAATTGATCTTATTTGAGCAGATGAAGTCTGTTTACTTTAATTGGTATGGGTCGTAATCGCAAACGTAATTGTTCCGCTGAGGACTCAGAAAACCCGTTGAATTCTACAGTGACAAGTACCGGAAGTTCTATCACCCAAATTACCCTGGAAACTTTACCACAGAATTATAACAAAGTACTTGAAGCTGTCCAAAAAATGGTGAACGATAAATTAGAAACACTAGACGATCGTGTTTCCAAATTAGAGGTGACCCAGTCAGACCAGTGTTCTCAAGTTGCTATTCAGGATAGTAGAATCAATGTTCTAACAAATGAGAACTCGTCCTTGAAATCACAATTTTCAGTTCTTGTTGAAGAAGCTAAGGCCCAGGGTAATGCAGTTTTAGAAATGTCGGATAGGCTTATTAAACTGGAAATTGAACAGAGGGATAAAAACATAATTGTTTGGAATGCAGGTTGCGACAGTGAAAATGTTGCTGTTGCTTTGTTCCAAGATATTGTTAAAGTGGGTTTAGAACTGTCTATAGTACCACCATTCAAAATTATTCAGTGCAAGAAGGATGCCAAATTTTTCAAAGTTGAACTGAGTGACGAAGAAACAAAAAATTGGCCTATTACGCAGTGCAAAAAAACTAAAGAATAAGAATATTGACCCATTTAAGAAATTGTTTCTTAGTGATGATGCTACCCCTGAGTTATGTCAGGATAGAAACATTTTATTTAATAAGCGAGCCCAGTTACGAGATGCAGGTTTTGATGCATGGGTTTCTAAATCTTTCCCACCTTGTGTTCAATTCAAACACCCTGACAGATCGATTGCTAAGTATTTTTAGAATGATGTAGTTACTGAACTTGTTAGACTGATTATTAGCCATGACTATGGAGAGCATAGTCAAAGAGGGCAACTTGGAAAGCAGAAGTGAATGTTTTGCTTGTATGTAGTTGATTGAGAAAATATTATATTTGTTTTTATAGTGTGTGATGTAAAGTTAAGTAATTTTAATTGGTTGTTAGAGTTTAGATTGGACACCCTTCTTTATGATTTTATTGTCCTATTTGGTGATTAATAATGATTTTTTTCTTTGTTTTCCTTTATTTAGAATTTATGCCTTATTTCTTTTGTTTTTTTTTCATTTTTTATTTTGATTATTTTTGTTTCATTGTTTGTAGTGAAAATTGAGAGATTATTTCTAATAGTGATTTGTACATGCCCTATTCGTGCTCCTAAACACCCCTCCTAAGCGTAAGTGTCGTTTAATGTTTAGAGTTATCATTATCAGCAAATTTTCTCTGCTGGCGGCGACAGACCTTCGGTCTTCGTAAATGTCCTATATAGAATGAAGGACAAAAAATCAAGAAGTCAGCAGAAGCTGACAAGAGGAGACGTGTAGAAGAGAAGGCTAGACTAGCAGAGGAAGCAGCTATAAAAGGAGACTCCAAAGCAGTTTACAGGCTCACAAATGAAATGCTAGGAAAGCTGCCTAGCAGATTCAGCCAAGTCAAACATGAGAGTGGAAAAATTCTGACCGAAACAGAGAAAATTGACGAGAGATGGGTATCCCACTTCGAAAAACTTTTAAATAGACCGAGACCAACTGACCGAGGAACCATCCCTTCTGTGCCCTTTCTTAACCTTAAGATTGTCGAAGATACCCCAACATCTGCGGAAATACTTGTTGCAGTGAAGAAACTCAATAATGGAAGGTCACCTGGTGAAGACTGCCTAACTTCGGAAATGATCAAGGCACCAATGAGGACATGCCTCTCAGTGTGGATAACACTGATTGCAACAGTCTGGCAGTTCGAAAAGGTCCCTGGTGACTGGACCAAAGGGATAATTGTTACGATATTTAAGAAAGGTACGATAACTGGCGAGGTATAAACCTAATATCAGTACCAAGTAAGGTTGTAGCACTTGTAATACTCGAACGCCTGAAAAAAGCACTCGATCCGTACCTGAGAGAAGAGCAACATGGCTTTCGGACAGGTAGATCTTGTTCAGATCTCATATTCACGCTCAGGACTCTGATAGAAGAAGCAAATGAGTGATCTAAAAAAATATACATGCTCTTCGTTGATTTTGAAAAGGCCTTCGATTTCGTGGACCGTGACACACTCTGGGAAATTCTACAGTATTATGGTGTCCCCAAGCAAATAATAAGTTTAATCATGGCCTTTTATGAAAATACGGAATATTGCATAAAGACAGAAAACGGAACAACTAGATACTTCAAAATTATGTCAGGAGTGTGACAGGGATGCGTTTTATCACCCTTTTCGTTTGTAATTTCAATGGACTATGTTTTAAGAGAAGTGGCTGGCTTCGAAATAACAGTCGGAAATAAAATCCTCTCGGACCCTGACTTTGCGGATGATGTGGCACTTCTGGAAACAACAAAGCAGCGACTCCAGGAGCTCCTTAATAAAGTGAGCGTTAAAGCGGAGAAAGTTGGCCTAAACATCAACATAGACAAAACTCAATCAGTGGCAACATCAGGCTCGCCAGTCGAGCTCCTGCACAAAAATCGTAGAGTTGAACAAATCCATGAATTTAAGTACCTCGGAAGCTGGATCGATTACACAGGAGAGGTGCAAAATGAGGTCAAGAGAAGAATTGGCATGGCAAACACTGCTTTCAACAAACTTAAGCCAGTATGGAAATCAAAGAAGTACTCGCTAGCACTAAAGCTGCGACTTCTTAATAGCAACGTTTTGTCCGTGCTATTGTATGCCAGTGAGTGCTGGAAACTAGATGTTGGGACAGAGAAAAGACTCACAGATTTCAAAAATATGTACTTGAGACGCGTGCTGAATATCGGTTGGCGTCAAAAAGTCAGCAACATCGAGGTACGCAGAACTGGCCAGCCGCTTATTACTGAAGTGATTAAGAAGAAGAGATGGAGCTATCTTGGCCACGTCCTTCGGATGAAGGACTCAAGAATCCCAAACCAGGTTCAACAATGGCAGCCGCGTGAATGTTGACAAAGGCGAAGGCCGAGAAACACGCTCAGATACACGCATGGTCGTGATCTACGCAGTGCTCACAGATCACTGCATCACCAGTTGGAGAATATACTTGCCACAGTACCAATACGTGACGTTTACCGAGGCTTCGTCGATCCTATATGCGCCCCAGATGGCTCAGGAGGACCTAAGTACTAAGTAAGTATAGAAAATTATGTAACCAAAACTTTAGTTTTTAAGTAACAAATACTTTATTAAGGTTAAACCCAATTCCACCTTATTTTGAATATTAGTAATTCTGCTGAATAACACTGCACTATTATTTGCCACGATAGTATTACTGGCGCTGTCTCTAGCACTAGTAGCTGTCACCTTATAAGTACAACAAAATTGGCAAAAGAAATCCAACAGGGGCAGCACTTGGGAGGGGGGGGGATGTTTTGAAATACACCATATTTTTGTATCTTCATTGACAAGAAAACTAAGAAAAATACCGCCCCCCTACATGTTCATGAATTGGCACCCCATGGTATCTAAATAACTTATTTATATTTATATCCAGTTATATTTATATCCAGTTATATTTATATTTATATATTTATATCCAAATAACTTATTTATAATTGAAAAATTGTAAGTTTAGTCATTATTCTGAACATTGTGAAGGCAAAATGTCCAATAAGTTCTTATTCCTTTAGATTCCAGTTGCTACTTGCCGCGAAACCGGCAATAATTTTGAATAATCACTAATGTTAAGTTCATGTAAAAACCCTAAAGAAGGCAAAAGCCACAACTAAAAGGCCTTCATAATAATATATGGGATTTATAATAACGTATTATATATTATTTAATATATAATATGTATAATGTTATATATATATATATATATATATATATATATATATATATATATATATATATATATATATATATATATTATCTAATAATATATAATATATTATTTATAATAATATTTCATAATAATATATGAAATTTATTTCCATCTATTAGAGCTTCTGTAAATAATTTCTTGATATTCACTGGTTCTTATGAGACTGATGATCAGAAATAAAAAATAAATAAAATTCAGATCAGAAAATAAAGCAGTTTGAAGGACTTACAGGGGGGTAGAAGTTAGCCACTGGTGGATTCATATATCCGAAATTTGGAATTGGGTGCATTAAACTGGGCGGAGGGATGCTGGGTTGTGGAAGGGGTTGAATAGCACCCATCTCTTCCTCCATCTCTCTTGCTTTTCGCACTAGTTCCTCTTCACTCAGATCCTTCAGACTGGCACCATGTTGATACACTTTTGAAGTTTGTGCTCTTTGCCTGGGGTCCCTCTTGAACTGACCGATTTCTGGAAAATTAAAAGTCTCAATATAATTAAAAAACAATTAAAAAAAAAAAAAAAAAAAAAAAAAAAAAAACAATATACAAAACGATAAAGAGATACAAGAATATAGATATTATTTTGTTTGATTGACTCTTTTTTTACTTGATAAAGTTGTACACATATGCTTTTATCGTACTTAAGTGAATTTTTGGTTATTTACAAATGATTGACCAATTTTTTTTAACAATTCAATGACCAGACTTTTGACATGTAGAATATTTTAAACATTGGAGACGTATTGAAGACACAGATTATCTCCTCAAAACCTCAGGCCGAAAAAAGTGCATTGAAAAAAAAAAAAAAAAATCGATTAGTCTATATGTTTATGTTGTCTTAGAATATATTAATTATATATTGAATAGTATCCATAATTTTACAAGAATCTAACAGAATAGTTTTAAACTTTAGCCTGTAAGGGAATAGACAAAAGAGAACAGTTAATTTTAGGGGGGAGGGGCAACACAATGAAGACTGACCAAAAATCCAAGGTGATAAAGTGGGAGGTGGCCACAGCAGAAGCTTGAAAGAGTGGAAATACCCTTTTTAGGTACTTTCACTGAAAAGTAAAAAAAAATTGCACCCCCTTTGGATTTTAAGACTCATATTCTTCCCCGTCAGAGGCAACAAAATAAAGCTCTGCGTATATTACAAAATTGTCAGCTTAGCCCGCTTTCTTATCTTAGTGAATCATCAACAAAAAGTATGTACTAAATATTCTTCCACTGAATCCTTTCCCTTCTTCCCACTCTGTTCTTTATAGGATAAAACACATTCAATGTCTTTTGCTCGATTATTTTTATTAGCAAAATATGTCTTTTCTGGATGATAATCAGATTTCATTGGCTTATTTGACCCTTGGCAGTTCTGGAGTTCGTCTGTCTTTAATAAAATTTGAAATGTCCCGTTTTTCACCACGTCATAGCATTATAAATAATGGAAATAAATTTCGCAGTTTTGTATATTTAGATAAATTCCTAGTTAATAATAAAACTAGTTTAAAAACACAGCTAATAATTAGTTATTAATTTTATTTGAATTTTGGGATGGAGTGTCTTCATTTAATTTTTTATTTGTTTATTGTTTCAACTTTATTGGGTGTTTTGTTAGGATGTGGAGAGTTGAAGACCCATCTTTTTATTCCGGCGTTTGGAGATTTTTTATTTGTTTATTGTTTTGACTTTATTGGGTGTTTTGTTAGGATGTGGAGAGTTGAAGACCCATCTTTTTATTCCAGCGTTTGGAGATTTCGATATTTTTTATTGTTATTCTTTTATTGTTATTTTTATTATGTTTTATTGTTATTTATTCATTTTGTTATTGTTATTTGTTTTATTGTTGAGTAAATGACCCTCACATGAGTTCACCTCACTGTGAGTCCTTGTTTTGATAGTATTGTATTTTTTTTTTGGTGGATATTGAAGGACTTTGACTTCGCCACCCCCCATCGACCAACATTTTTATGAATTGACACCACTGCAGTCTACCTCATTCTCCAATATCCAAAGGGATAAAGCGGGGACGGAAAAAAAATAAGATAGACAAAGGAAAATAAATTAATAAAACGAATATCCAATACATAAGATGTCTACCCTCATAAAGTGGGAGGCGGCAAAAGCAGAAGGTTTAAAGAGAGGAATGAAAAAAAGGGAAAAAAAGATATAAGAACATGAATGTCCAACTCACTGGATGTCCATTCTGATAAAGTGGGAAGTGGTCAAAGCAGAAGCTTCAAAGAGTGGAATGAAAAAAAAAGAATTATAAGAAAAAGAAAAAGGAGAAATAATAACTGAACACCCAAACCATCGGATGTCCATCCTGATAAATTGGGAGAAGGTTCAAAGGGCAGGACGGGGTATTCCCCTCCATTCCCTATCAACCTGTGGGATATGGAATGAGATGAAAAAAGAAGAAAAGAAGTAAGAACGTGAATGACCAGCCGATCGGATACCAATAATGACTGTCGGTCATTGTTTTGATAGTATTGTAATTTTTTTTTTGTGGATATTAAATAACTTAAAATTGCCCACCCCCCATCGACCAAAATCTTCATGTATCGACGCCACTGCAGTCCCCCCCATTCTCAATTATCCCATGGTATAAAGTAGGGATGAAAAAGAGAAAGAATAAAATATATAAAGGAAAATAAATTAATAACATGAATATCCATCACATAGGATGTCCATCCTGATAAAGTGGGAGGCGGCCAAAGCAGCAGGATTAAAGAGAAGAATAGAAAAAAATGGAAAAGAAGACATAAGAACGTGAATGTCTAACTACCTGGATGGTCATGCTGATAACGTGGGAGGTGACCGAAGCAGAAGCTTCTAAGAGTGGGATGTGGGTCCTGCTCCGTTCCCTGTCATCCCATGGGATAAAGTGGGATGAAAAAAAAAGAAGAAAACGAAGAAATAAGAACGTGAATGACCAGCCCATTGGGTGTCAATGCTGATAAAGTAGGAGGTGGCTCACTCAAAAGCTTCAAAGGCTGGGACGAAAAGAGAGATAAAAAAAAGAAAAAAGAGAAAGAATATCCGACTCATTGGATAATTAGTTTAAAGATAAAGAAAAAAAGATAACACTTTTTTACCAACAAGAACATTTAGTTATTAATTAAAAAAATTACCCACTAAATAAATTGTTTCTTACTCACCCCACTTGAACAAAATTTGTTTTAGAAACTCTATACCTATATGGTAATATGAAGTCATAAAATTAGCAGTACGGAGGACTAATTAAATAGAAATGCACAAAGCAAACAAGAATCAAAATTTAAATGAAAATATTTTGTCGGTATTGATATCAATGTGATGATCATCCCTCAAAAAACATGATTTTCGATGATTGGTTATATGCTTGTATGTGAAGAAAATATTTTTTGCGAATTTTAGTAGTGGCTCTTCTAAAAATATAATACTTTATTAACAAAATTTTGGAAACTACATCATAAAATTATGGGAAGCAGGCCACCTAGAACGCAAAGATGTCAGTAAGAATCGCGTTGAAAGGAGCTCTGCCTTCTGCCGTCACTGCCACCCACCAACCAACAAGCAAACCGACTCTTTTCAAATATGGCCTAGTTGTACACCAAAAAGGTTCCTTATTGAAAGAGTATAAAGTAATGTTGCGTCTATTGACACACTGTTTTGTTTTGGGCAACACCGCCTTATCATGAAAAAGTCTAATTGCCTCTTCTTCAGTCCTCGGCTAATCCCAAATCTTCATAGTAACAGCCATGGTCAGACACTGTTCACTATCACTACACATTGCAAACTAAATGAGTTTCATCGCTATGTTCCAAGTGACGTTGTCCAAATATTGGTGTGATGGGTATAATTGACAAGTACAATGAAAACATTTTCCACCTCCTGAACAAATGTTAGGCCTATTCATACCTGAAAACCAATTTTGGTTGTTTCAAAATTAAGAAGTTTGTAGGGCACTATCACATTTTTACTATCACATAGGCAATGGACGTCACGGGCTGGAAAAGGAGGTTAACTATATGGACCTTTTAGTCCTTATGCAACCGAAAAGTACATATTTATTATGTCATAGATTAACGAAAATGTTTTTTACTAGAAACAACCTTATTAATTACCTTCGACCGAGCTTGAACTGGTTGTCCTTCCAAGTGGTGGAGTTCCAACAGAATTACTTTGATTGAAAGTTCTAAGATCAACATCACCCATTTCATTCAGCAACTTCGGCTTCTTCGCTTCAGATCTTGATAATAAAGAGAAGTCTGAATCAGCTTGCATAACTGAAAAAAAAACGATTATAGATAAAACTAAAGTTATAAGAATACATATTGATAAACATAAATCAATTGTGAATTTAAAGCATCAGTTGGGAGGGTTTAAAGAAGAAGGCTTTGAATATTGATTATTTTATTATAGGTTTTCCCTGTTTTGTCTCTCATCCCTTTCGATATCCCAACAAATTTTATTCGTATAAAGAGATAACTTTTGGGGACGCTGAAATAAGATAATTTACTTTTCAAAATGGCAAAATGGCAATTCGTTGGCAAAATGGCTTTTCAAATGGCAAATGGCAAAATGGCAAAATGGCAAAATGGCAATCAAAATGGCAAGCGTTCGTTCATAAATTTTGAAACTCAAGCAAGTTGTTGCTGTTGCTGACATCAAACACATACTTTATACACACTACATTTAGTCCGAGGATGCTTAAACACAGAGTGGATCCGAGGGGGGGGGGTTATTAAGAAATTGATTTCTTCGGGTTACCACATTTCAAGGAGATGGGGCAAATAACAACACAGCTTAGATTAAAAATGTTGAAAATTGTGGAAAAATCATGACACCTTAGATGGGACGCATGGACCTGAAACTTTTCTGTTCATTCAAAAGAAGTTATACGACCCTGTCACAGTGATATTTATTTTTGATATTGAATATTTTATTGAATTATTTATATTGTCAATTATATTTTATTATTATTTCATTAAAGTACCAAGGACATCGAAATAAAAACCTTTTTTCCTCACTGGCTCCGTCTTAGGTCTATTAATATCTGAAAACCAGGATTGTCTATGATTTTTTTGTGGTTGTTATACAATTATTAAATTTTTTTCGTTTCGTAAATTCTCTCCTTTGTTGCCATATTGAATCGTACAATAAACATACGTGAACTTTTGTTGTTTACAAACAGGAACAACCAAACTGTTGCAACGTCAAATTTATCAGCAAGTGATCGTTGAACATAACAAAATCAATGGAGTAGTAGAGCCACTATGCTCGGTAGGTCTATTGAAAAAAATAGAAGCTAGTAGAAATTAAACAAAAAAACAAGTTTTTTTAACTGAAAGTAAGGAGCGACATTAACACTTAAAACGAATAGAAATTATTCCATAAATGAGAGAGGCGGTCCCCTCCTCAACGCCTCGCTCTTTACGCTAAAGTTTTTTATTGT
Organism: Artemia sp. Qi Xiang Cuo; assembly: GCF_049724085.1. Taxonomy (NCBI): domain Eukaryota; kingdom Metazoa; phylum Arthropoda; class Branchiopoda; order Anostraca; family Artemiidae; genus Artemia; species Artemia sp. Qi Xiang Cuo. The sequence goes on along the minus strand of NC_142802.1, from coordinate 3,198,795 downwards.
TTTAAAAAATAAAGTTGTGAGACAGAGTCAAACTATAGCGTAAAGAGCGAGGCGTTGAGGAGGGGACGGCCCCTTTCATATACGGAATAATTTCTGTCCGTTTTAAGTTTTAATGTCACTCCTTACTTTCAGTTAGAAAAACATTTTTTTAATTTAATTTCTGAACGTTTTTGAATTAATATAGCTTTGATTTTGGCTCACCGTACGTGAATAATCAAAACGGAATTTGCATATTAATTTTACTGTTTTTTGGCTAAATGGCTTTCTCGAAATTTTGTTCTGACGTAACTTACGAATTAACTTATGTAACGAACTTCTATATTCGTATGCTTTTATTACGTATATTAGGGAGTTTGCCCCCACCCTAGTCAATACCTCACTCTTTACGCTAAAGTTTGAATTTTGTTCGAATCACAAACCCCTGAATCACAAAGGCGTGTAATTAGAATAAATAGCTGTTTTGAAAGTACTAAAAAAAATTTAGCGTAAAGAGCGATGTATTAACTAGGGGGTAAACTCCCTCATATATGTAATAATTTCTGTTCGTTTTAAGTTTTAATGTTGCTCCTTACTTTCATTTGAAAAAAACTTGTTTTTTTTTTATTTAATTTCTGATCGTTTTTTGAATAATGCTGCGAAATCCGGTGCCCCCTTAATAGAAACGTCCCTTCCCCCAAGGAAACATCCTCTCCCGTAACATCCTCCTCCGACCCCCCTCCCCAACAGAAAAAAAATCTCTCGTGAAATCGTCTGTACACTTCCCATTAACCAATACTATATGTAAACAATGGGCAAAGTTCATAACTTGCAGCCCTTTCCCCAGGAACTGGGGGGCATTAAGGTATCCTCAAAGATATATTTATTAGATTTTCAACTATGCTGAACAAAATGACTATCTCAAATTTTGATTGGATGACTTCGGGAGAAAAATGAGCGTAGGAGGGGGCCAAGCTGCCCTCCAATTTTTTGGCCACTTAAAAGGACACTAGAACTTTTCATTTCCGTTCAAATGAGCCCTCTCACGATATTCTAGGACTACCGGGTCGATACGATCACCCCTGAAATTAAAATAACAAATAAACACGCATCTGTGATCTTTCTTCTGGCAAAAAATACAAAATTCCACATTTTTGCAGGGAGGAACTGGACACTTTTATAGTAGGGTTCTCTGATACGCTGAATCTGATGGTGTGATTTTCGATAAAGTTCTATGACTTTTAGGGGTTGTTTCCCCCTTTTTCGAAAATAAGACAAATTTTCTCAGGCGCGTAACTTTTGATAGGTAAAATGAAATTTGATGAAACTTATATATTTGAAATCAGCATAAAAATCTGATTCTTTTGATGTACCTATTGGTATCAAAACTATTGGTATCCGTTTTTTATAGAGTTTCGGTTACTATTGAGCCGGGTCGCTCCTTACTTACAGTTCGTTACCACGAACTGTTTGATAGGTAAAAAATCAACAGTATGGGGAACTGATAAGAGCAAAAACTGGTGTTAGTGTCAAAAATGAATCACCAGCATCCTCTAGCGCTAGGTTTTTTTTGCGGACGATGTAATACTTTTCAGCTTCGGAATACCTCCCTAGGCCATAGTTTGGCTTTTTAGTCCATTCTCGGTCCATCTAAATTGAAAATGAATGAGCTAACCCAATCAAGCATGAAACGCGAAAATTTAGGCAGAAAAATTGAAAATACAGAATTATGCAGAAAAAGCGCACGGTACTTGTATGATAAACCCCCTACCGCTCAAGTTGTTCATTCACTGACGCATTATAGAACCGGTTTTTTCCGTTAGCTTCTTTCAGCATAGCGCGAGACAAGACAAAGGAAAGTGAAAGAAAAGATGGAAAATATATAATTTGGGCTATATATTTGCACATTAGGGGGGCGGGGGTAAAGTATATGGACAGTGTGAAGTTAGAAAACAGTTCTTGCTACATAATATGCAGAATAATTATACCTAACCCATTAGAAATGCAGACGCGCTATACTTTAACCCCACCCCCCACCCTAATGTGCAAATATATAGCCCAAATTTGTTTCTAAAGTATTATGTTTTAATATTACTTTGGTATATTTCATTAGGATTGAGCATCAGAGAAACATATTAGAAGAATTTTAGGTAGGGCGTATTTTATACAAGTACCAAGCACACAAATAGCTTAGAAGATATAAAAAAATTCCTTTCAAACTTAGGATATAGTGTGTTTTCTCTTAACATTGTCGCACAAAATACAATTAGAATGAAATAAAAGTATTGGAAACAGGGAAAACTTTTAACAAGACAGTGAACACAGAAAAAAAAAACAAAACAGAAAGTGTTTTTTTTTAAGTTTACTGTTTTATTAGAAGTTTTACTATAATAAAAAAAAAGAACTATAAAGCAAAACTTAACTCTTTTCTTTCTGTATAGTAATGTCAGATCAAAAAAGCGTTATCTTATATCATTATAAATTCTACAGATAAAAAATCAAATTTTACAGTAGCACATAAAGAAAGAAAAACGAGCAAAAATGGGGTTTTTATAGGCCAAATGAAGATACTGAAAAAACGAAGCGAATATTTCGAGAGGACAAACGCCTCTCTTCTTCAGCGCGAAACGAAACGATGTATCAATAAAAGCCAAAAATTAAAAGAATTAAAACCAAATACCTAACAACCATAAAAGCGAGTTATTCGCCAATATCCGCGATTTGCACAAAATCCAAAAAATATGATCTGCCATCGACGGATACTAGCGAACAACTGAACAAAAGAAAGGAATCAATTCATTCACTTGAAAAACAAAACGAACTAGCAATTAAATAAGTTGGAAAACTATGTCACTTGATTTCGGATTTTAATTAAGGCATTTCTTGCAGACACCCTTTGAGACCTAAGGCGTTGTTCACGTGTTTGATTAGATGACTGAGAAAGTGGTTCAAGGTTTATTTCAGGGATCACTAAAGTATCGGCTTCTCTTTTGAGAAAACCGAAATATAACTCATTTATTCTTAAATCACCGGAATCTCTGTTTAAAGCTAGACCTAAATGTTGGTATTTATAAATTTCAACAGCTTCTCTGTAGTGCTGGACAATACCCTTTTCATTCGAAATAAGACTAGCTTGATTAAACAAAATAGTATGGTCTGGTTTTTCGAAAATATGCTCTGCAAGGGCATAGTCAAAATTTTCCGGTTTTTTCCGCTTTTTAAGTGTATTATTAATTGAGCTAGAATGCTGAGTTAATCTATCTGTTAGTCGCTGATTAGTTCTTCCAATATACCAAAGACCACACGAACAAGGAATTCTGTAGACACCAGAGTTTTCACCTATCGGGATAGGGTCTTTTCCTTGATAAATTTGGGACTTGATAGTTTTTCTGTGTCTATAATAAGTGTAAATGTTATTTTTCCTTAGATTTTTTGAAATGTGGTCTGAAATCCCTTTAATGTATGGGAGACCAAGATAAACTGAATTTTCCCTTTGATTTGTGTTTTCTGTGGAACTATCTGATAATCTTTTAATGCGTTTTGCAATTACAGAATTTATTAAAGTAATTGGATAACCATTCCCAAATAAAATATCTCTAAGGTGGTTGAGTTCTAAATCCAAGAAACGTGTTGAACAAACTTTCAATGCTCTATCAACTAGAGAAGTGACAACTCCTCTTTTCACAGCAGGAGAATGATTGGAGGAATAACTTAAGTAACGGTCATTATGTGTGGGTTTTCTATATACACTAAACTCAAAACATGAATCATTTCGGTGCACCAAAACATCTAAGAAAGGAAGACGCCTCTCTATCTCTGATTCCTGAGTAAATTTCAGTTTTGGATCCAAGGAGTTGAGCAAGTGAAGAAAAGAACCCAGAGACTCGTCACCATGCTCCCATAAATAAAAAATGTCATCTTTAAAACGAACCGGTGATTTAAGAATAAACGAGTCATATTTCGGTTTTCTCAAAAGAGAAGCCGATACTTTAGTAATCCCTGAAATAAACCTTGAACCACTTTCCCAGTCATCTAATCAAACACGTGAACAACCCCTTAGGTCTCAAAGGGTGTCTGCAAGAAATGCTTTAAATAAAATCCGAAATCAAATGACATAGTTTTCCAACTTATTTAATTGCTGGTTCGTTTTGTTTTTCGAGTGAATGAATTGATTCCTTTCTTTTGTTCAGTTGTTCGCTAGTATCCGTCGATGGCAGATCATATTTTTTGGATTTTGTGCAAATAGCGGATATTGGCGAATAACTCGCTTTTATGGTTGTTAGGTATTTGGTTTTAATTCTTTTAATTTTTGGCTTTTATTGATACATCGTTTCGTTTCGCGCTGAAGAAGAGAGGCGTTTGTCCTCTCGAAATATTCGCTTTGTTTTTTCATTATCTTCATTTGGCCTATAAAAAACCCAATTTTGCTCGTTTTTCTTTCTTTATGTGATGTAAGGCCCATGTGGTTTAATAAATTATCTTTACAGTAGCAGTTAAAAAATTAAAAATATAAAAAAAAAAAAACAAAAAAAAAACACATTTCATACATCTGGCCCAACAAACGAATCGTTTTCAATATTTTTATTCATCTATAAAAAGACAGCGTTGTTAAAGAAATTATAAGTAAAATCAACTTACTTTCACTTGGGCCACCCAGTCCTGGAATAAAACCTGTTTCATCTGGTGACACAACTTTGGCCAGACTATCAATCTCTTTGCGTTGCATCTCAATTTGCTTGTCAATTTCTGCCAGAGACATTTGGTCCTTCAGGTACGGAGACTATAAAAAAAAGAATTAAAAAAATATAATAAAGTGTCATTGAATATTAGAAACAAAAAATTATGTAAACAGAAAAAGTGTAATTATGTAATCGAGGTGTAATTACGAACTGTTTATTCAGCATTGCATAAACCGTGAACGGGTCTGTGCCTGCGGGTATGTTAATCCATTTGCAAAAAATCAGTGTACCCCCCCCCCCCCAACCCATAGAGGAAGCGACCTTCGAAGACCAAAAACAAGTAAAATGTTATACTGTTTAAGAAAATATGAAGCCTTCTAGCAGAATTTTTTTTAAGATTTAAAAAATTTTTAAGACTTTTTTTTTATATTGTATTGTGTGACCCAATACAAGCCAAGGTTCTTTGGTCAAGTAACCATTTTACATTTGTAATTGTTTTTATTAGTATCAATAAATGATTGATAAATTAATAAATGAAAGATTAAACCCTATATTACGTGCGCTACGGGGTGATAGTTCCCCTCTTGTTGTAAACAATATATGCAACATAAAACAATTATGGTGCTTACAGCCCCAAATGGTGGAGAGGCTGGGGATATTATGAGCGCCACCATGAAATCTAACAAGGGGGGAGAGCGCTACAAGAAGTAGAATACTTACGAATTTTAAATTTACCGACATTTGATCCTTTAGGTGTGGAGACTGAAGACTGAAAAAACAATATCTCTCCAAAAAATTTTCCATCAAAAAGTAGAAGAAGATCTCTAGCGCTGTTAAGTTGAGGGTTCAGGTGAAAAGACTGAAGATGCGCTGTGAAGAAAATATCTTCAAAAAATCATATAAATTTAAAAAAGGTAACACCTTCCCCATCTCGGACCAAAAAAAAGCAGAACGTCTTCCAATGACTAGGAAGAGGTAGCTGTTTACTAATCTGTACATAAAACACGAAGCTTTTCGAACATTCTGACCTCACCTCACTATCTAGGCCTCTGATGAAAGCAAGCTTAAGATGATTAGGACACCCTTTACGGATAATGGGCGATAGGCTACCAATTACTATACTTTTTGATAAGCTAACTGGAACCATTTGAAAAGCCGAACCAAATGAAAATGAGAAGGTCATCAAATGAGTAGGGAGAGGCACCCGTGTGAGAAAACTGTATATCAAACAAGAAGCTGTTGGAACATTATGGCTTGATCTCACTGTCTAGGTCTATTCTGAAAGAAAACTTAAGATTGTTAGGACACATTTTGCGGACGATAGATGAGTAGAAGTAGCTTTTGGTAAGCCAGCTGGGACCGAATGAAAAGTACGACGTCGTCGAAGGGGCTGGAAAACATTTAAGAGTAAAGATTTAAAGCAAGTCTAGACTTCAGGCAAAAGAGCTAAGAGTGAAGCTCTGAGCAGAACAGGATGGAGATGGAACGTTCGCAAATCGGTTGACCTCATATGATTTTACCATATACGAGTTATCAGCAGTCCTTGTGGCAATAGTGAATGCTCGAAATAAAATAGTCACAAAAAAAAAACAAGATGTAGCTTAAGTAATACTGCAAAATCAAGTTCTACTAAGAAAAAAAAATTAAAAATTCTTTCCCTCCAATATTCCCACCAACTCCCTTTTAGATTCAAAATGTAGATTAACTTGTAAAAGCTTAGCCAATAGCAAGTAAAAGTCACATATGCTTTCTCTCTATAAGGGCTACAAGTAAAAGTCAGCTGTGTAACTGTGTTTGACAGAATCGTCATAGTGAAGCCGTACCACGTAATCTACCCGGGTGTAGAACAAGAAACAGCTCAAATTAACATAAATGGTGTTTTTAAAGTATAATTTCAAAAGATGGGATTTATTTCAAGGAAAGCTTTTTTAGTGCCTCCAATTTTCTTGTGCAAAATAGATTCTCTATACATTTTTTTGTTGCTCATACTATGTAGCTTTTTTACGGTTCATAGCATTGCTATTGAATCTCAAAATAAGTCAAATCCATATTATGGAGGTATGAAGGGGGCTAAAGTACCCACAGTTCCAGAACAGAAAAAAAAGTTCCAGAACAGTTCCAGAACAGAAAAAGTAGCACAAAAATACAGTCTTTTTGTTAAGTTAATGACTAAAAGACCAAACAATTATTTTCCCTCTGTCTATTTACCTGTCATAGAACGTCATATGTCAAACCTTAAATTTTAAACTACAACTGAACAGGACTGAGAAAAGTATAATTACAGACTTCTAGCTTTTGTTGGTAACGAGTTTATGAACTAGCGTAGCCAGAAACTATAGGGGGGGGATCCAACCCATTTTAGGGAGAGGGAGGATCTGACTATAAAATAAACTTGTAGGAACAGTTAAATAAGAAAAAACAACCATAAAAGTTTCCATATTACAGATGAACGTTGAGTCTGCATGGCTATGCCACTAAGGAAACAATTATTTTGGAACCGTTCTATTGTTTATTTCAGCTAGAAGATGAAAAGGAATCTTCCATAAACACAGAAAGAAGAATAAAACAAAATACCTCGGATGGAACGTAAGACAAGGGTGAAGAATAAGCCTCTTCATACAGTCCCATTGGTGAATTGGAAACGCTGTCCGGTGCCCTGAGATGATCTAGATGTTTAGACCGCCGATAAGAACCGTGACGTCTTTCGTCTGAAGTAGATGGTGATAAAGTGTCAAATCCTAGAAAAAATTATGAATAAACGACAAAAAATGATACAAAAATAAGTGCTTCAGGACACGAACTGGACGCGAAGAGCGAATTAAACTCTGGGATTTAAGGGATAGAAAAAAGTTGTAGAGTTTTTGGAAAACTCCCGCACTTTACCGGACGATGACGACAATACCGCATGTAGAATCACAGGTGCACACCAGTCCAACTTTTAAGGAAGATGATGTTAAAATTAAATATATATATTAATATCAAAAGTTTAATTTCTAAAACTTTTTGCTACAGTGAACAAAATGGCTATCTAAAAATTTTGAACCAAATTATCATTTTATGTTTTAGGGAATGCAGGCTCAACGCAGTGTTTAAACGACTTAGCCGGAGTAGAAGGCAGTTGGTATTCTACGCAAAAGAACTCTATTTCTGATTCCAAGACACCATTACTTCAAAGACCATTTCATAACGAAGCTCTTGTAACTTTACAAAGCAACCGTAAGAGACACCTTCTTTTATCAAAAAATAAAAGTTCAAATAGGGATAAGTCCTTTTATTAGACAATGAAAACAGATACAAAAAGTTCCGGATTACGACCACATACAACAGTGATAGTCATGGCGGTATGTCTGCTGATGACGATCACTGTTTTATGTAATTGAAATATCCAGAACTTTTTGTATCTGTTACTATTGTCTAATAGAAGGACTTATCCCTATTTGAACTTTTATTTGTTTGTCATAGAAAGGCCGTGTTGTCTTCGAAAAAAAATACCTACCTTCTTTTATAAAAACTACAAAATCGCCTTCACGCCTTGTCAAAATGATTTTTAAAAGCAAATTGATAACCAAGAAAAACTATAAAGAAGTCCTGCTTATAAGTAAAGTCTCAGGTAATCCAAAAACATGACAAAAGTTTATTAATCGCATCCACAAGATGATCCAACAGTTCAAGATACTTCTGCAGCAAAACGTCCTATTCTCAGCACTAGCACCGGGAAGATTGGCAACCTTGGACGGTAATGTGTATTTACTAATCGGAAACCTCATTAAAGAAGTGCCGTTTATATAATTTCCAACAAATTTACCATAGTTTTGAAAAGTCAAAAAAATTAAGCTAAAAAAATTAAAAGCTCAAACTCTAAACCCCAAAGTTTACCCCCACTCAACTTATCATCTATAAAAGATACAATTATGATCAGGTTTGATAGGCACTTCAAGAAAGAGCCTATTGAGAAAGGAAATTTGGTTTTGTATTAGTACTAAGAATATGGCACGGCTTATTCGTGTAGGCATAAGACAACGTGAGGGTTTTATGTGATAACTTTGTTTGTTTGTATTAGTGTTTTGAATGGGTTTCCTTGCTTTAATCATTTTGTTCAAAAGTTTAAGTTAAATTTTGAATTATATTTGTATGGTGTTCTTTTTCTTTGTGGCCATGGCCCTGCAGATTTTTTTGTCTTTCCAATATACTATATAGTATATGTATGTTACTGTGACAGTAACATGTCTCTGTGACAGTGACAGTATACACTGTCACTGTGACAGTACTGACAGTAGAGTCTGTTACTGTGACAGTATACACAGTATGTTACTGTGAAACATCGAAATTGGAGAATTTCGACATTCACTGGTGAATGTCGAAATTACTTTTTTTTTCTCCTTGGATTTAGTCAGCTTTTTCAGTTTTATGCAAGGTTTGATGGTGACAGGTTAGGTTAGCTTAAGTTTTTAACCCATTTCTGAGATTTATAACCTAATTTAACCATAAACTAACCTAAGTTTACATTTTACCCTCAAAACTTGCATAAGACTGACCAAGCTAACTGGCAAAGCTGATTGAATCCAAGCAGAGGAAAAGGAATTTTGGACATTCACCGGCAAACGTCAATATTTATCAGATTTTGGTCTTTCACCGTAACATATATACTACTAAATTCTGGCCATCTTAAATGAAATATCACCCTTAACAAAGGTTTTACTGAACACCCTGATTGGGACATACCTTCATCGCGAAGCGCCACTTTTCCACTCCGGCCAAATTTCACTTTTTCACGAACTCTTACAACGACGCCAATCAATAGGTCAGGTCGCGGTTCTTCAAAACCTGAAAATAAAATAAAGTAAAAAAGAGTCAACGCGACATGATAACACAGTGAGTATAACTGTTATTTAATTAGTCTAAAATTCGGCTAAATCAATAAAACTTTAATACAACATTGCTAAAACCATGAAAATATTGCTTGATAAAATACTTTGAAACTAGTGCTATCAAAGACAAACTGTAGGGAGGGAAGGAAGCAGTAGGAACATAAACAGAATAAGACGGGATTGGCGGAGGTCTGGCCATATATACTACTGCTACTAAAAACTCACCGCAGCACCAAGCCACCTGAAGCTAACGCAGCTATGGCCACTCCTCCACCCTAATCTATTCAAAGTCTCCCTCTTTACACCCTCCCAGAAATTTCCCATTTTTCTTATACTTTTCTTTACAACATCCTACACCCCAACCGTAAACGACCCGCTTCCCGTTTAGCCCTAGACGGTTGGCCGAAAAGGACAATCTTTGGCAATCTATTATACTTCATCCTTTGAGTATTCTCTATTCAATTAATGTATTTTTTTAGACACCCCCCCCCCGAACGCACATGCCTTTCTATTGACGTAGAATGAGACCTAATGGCTTAGTACTATGAAAGACAAGACTATGGGCGCCAAGAACATAAAGAGGATGAGAGGAGGCTGTTGGAGGTTCGGTCATATATACTTTTTGAGTATTATCCATTCAATTTGCCTATTTCCATGTTTTTACTGGAGCCCCTCCCCTTTCCAGAACACATACACCTTTCTAGTGGCGTAGAAAGAGAAGGGCAAAAAAGGGTGATTTCCTCAGGCGAGTTACCGAGTTACTCAACCTGAGAGGTTGAGTAACTCTCAACCTCTCAAGTTACGCCGGTCCCCTCCCCAACTAAGCAGCTGCCTCGAATGAGATGACTGACTGAACCAGATTTTGAGGTAAGCAATTCTTTTAGGAAAAAAGAAAGAAAGAAAAGAACTATTAGTCCCTGCCAACCAGTTTGACTAACAGTTCTTTTATATTTCACTGAGATGAAGTTTGTCAATCCAAGTGAGGGCATAGTTCTATTGGCTCAACTTGGCACACGAAACACAAATTTACGGTAATGAATGGGGTATTTATTGCTTGTGATAATGTTTGAATGGATGTGACAGGTTGTCAGAAAATACTGAATATGAATGTTAATGGAAACGAATATATGGAAAACTGATGATGAACAAACATGAATTGAAAGCGAGGGAAAATCTCTGCTCATCTGACTAAGCTAAGATCCATGGCTAAGAATACATATTCCCATACAACTAAAAAATGGCATGGGGCAGAAATTCAAGGCATTTTTAGGCCAATGCTCTTTTGGAACTTGTAAAGTCGGTGGGTACAGGAGGGTGGTATACAAATGCTAAAACAGAAAACACTTCAGAAGGTCACATGGCGTCAAATTAAAGGCAATATTACAGTGCAAATACAATATAATTTTAAACTAATCCCTGTGCTAAAAAGAAAACTTTTGGTTTGATTAGCATTTGTAATTTTGCCAAAAAATATTCTGCTTCTTCTTTGAAGCATGACCATCTAAGAAATAAAAGGTGTCAAGCGAAAAATGGCTAGAGGTCCTGTAGCTGGTACTCGAAGAAGCATTGACCCTCCCAAATTCAACTACCATAAGACTTCGTAAGCAGTTAAAGAGACTTTTTCACGTGCGGTAACCCAGGAAAATTAGTACAACAAAGAACAACAGAAAGTAGGGCTATTTTCCTCACAAAATACGAACTAGGTCCACAAAGGAGATAAAATGATATATGTGGATAATAAATTAATACCAATGGCTCTCCGCTGGAGATTATCTCCACGTTCAAAAGATCTTATTGTAACTAATTTTCAGAGAGGACTTTTTCACTCTAAACCTACAAAATTAACTGCAATAAGGTATATTCAATGTATAATTTTCATATGGCGTGACGTAATGATTAACCTAATTTTTCATTTAGAAACACGATTAGAAATTCTTTTGTAGTTAGAAACTTTGCCCCCTGTGTATGGGACATAATTCCAGGTAAAATAAGAAACCCAAGCCGTCTGGCATTCTTCAAGGCTGCAGGAATGAGATTGTTCCTTGTAAAAGAATCGTGATCATGTGTGTGTTTATGTGAGTAGAATGCTTATCGTATGTTTATGAATTCGTTACGAATGAATGACGTGCAGAATAATGTAAGGTTAGCGCAACCAGAATGTTTAGAATAGAGAAGACAACCACCTGCTGCCAACAACCCCCCAGGAAGTTTCTTAGGAGGTTCTAGAAATGTTCTGTATATAAATATGTCCAACAAAATTATCTTATTTTACCCAATGTCTTCATCTCTGAACTTATGATTTGGGACGTTAAAACGATGCAATTATGGCTACTATTACTAGTGGCATCTGTGATGTTAGTGAAAGAATAACCTAGTGCCACTAAGTAGACACGGATGGGTCAAATTGAGGTTGAAAAATCCCCTTAAGGGATATAAATTAGGGAGCTATTGAACCATGTCCAGTCTGCATATTTTGTACCCTGGTTACAATAGCCCCTGTAGATGGGGGAAGAGAATGATGGTGCTGGATGTACAGTAGTAATATCTTTTGAATTACCCCAAGCGTTGACAATACCCCATGCGAAATTTGCAAAAAAAAAAAAAAAAAAAAAAAAAAAAAAAAAAATCAGATTACCACATTTTCATACCATTAATCCTACTGCATTTATCTGTTATTCCTACTGCATTATCTGCATTTATCTGTTATTCCTACTGCATTATCTGTTAATTATCTGTACTGCGTTATCTGCATTTATCTGTTATTCCTACTGCAGAACTTCAGTTAAATATAGACATTCCTTTAAGTGCAAGTTTCAGTCTTTCTACATAAATACTAACCAAAATGACTCTTTTGGATAAACTTTACTCCAATAAACTTTAGCATTAAGAGCGAGGGGGGGGAGGAGTCAGAAGCTCCCCTAACGTTTAGAATACTATTATTTAGTTGGAGTTTTAATATCCTTCTTTACTTTCACTTGACACCGATTTTTTTTTAGTTTAATAAATTAAAAAAGGGAGTAAAATAATGATAATCACGGTTGGAGCTATATGGTCATCACTTCTTTTTAATTCTACAAAAAATGTGTTTTCACTTCAAATTAATTCATTGCGAACATAAAAATAAATTCCCACTGCCACCTCCACCCCCCCCCCCCCCAAGTTAAATCCTGAAAGTAAACGCGATCACCCGTGTTGGAACAGGGTATTTCCTTATCATCAAAATTCATCAAACAAACACAACTTAAAAACAATAGACACAACATAGAAAAAAATTTTTAAAAGCATTTTTAGTTTTAAACCTCGCATTTTAATGTAGGTTTGTTTTTATATATATTTTTTCTTTAATGGTGTGCTGAAGACGGCCCTTGGACATAGGGCCGAAATATTTACCGATTTAAATTGCTCTGTCTTGGAAAAAAATTTCTCTATTGTTTTTAAGTTGTCTCTGTTTGATATGGAAGGGCAGCGTGGTCTTCGTCAATATTTGCAAAATTCATCATCTTTTAATAAAGCCTACTGACTGTATGCAATCTCTATAATGAAAAATCCTCATTGGTCTCCCGGCAACAAAAAAGGGGGCATCCGACAGCCTTCTTACTTGGATTGAAAAACACTGTAGAACAATATTCTTTTCTTTTACAGAGTTATAATATCGCCTAATTCTTTACAGATTCGTGATTGGCTGGGTGTTAGGGACACTTGCCAATCATGCAAATTAAGATAAAAATACTTTAATATTTTTCTGTTTCTTCTTAGACGTCAACATCAATTGCATCTACTAATTTGAATCTGTCACTAAAGCTATTACTCACCAGGGCCATCTATTGGCAAAATCATTTCAGGTACAGGAGCATTGGATGCAAGAGGGACAATATAAAAGTCCTTGACTGAAGGAGGAAGTGGATTAAGGACACCGTATCTTCCCTTCTTCAGCAAATGTTTGAAAGTTGACTCATAAGATCGTTGGTCGGCGGGTTGACAAAAATCAAAACGTAGAACCATTATTTCCTAGAAAATTATCATTATAAAATTACTAGAACCATGTAAAATTACCGGAACCATCATTTCCTAATTCCTATAAAAATTTAAAATATTATCATTTCAGTTGAAACTAAAGTTATTTCAATATAATACAAAGTTACTATTACATGGTGGGTGCACCAGAATGCCCAAGTCAGGAGTCTAAAGAGCCGAAACCTATAAGGACTAGCGGTATTTCTTTGGCGAGGCCTAGGTGATGGTAAGCACTATAGAATAATTTATTTGATTTAACGTTTACTGTTTTATTTAATTTTTAAAACTACAAAAAACATTAACCCCCAACGGAGATCCGAGGGGGTAAAGTTGGGTATATAAATAGTAGGATATATAGTAAAAAAAATATTAATACATCGGCATAATATTAATAATAACAAAAATTAACTTCGTTAATAAAAAAATAACAACAACAAATATAAGAAACAAAGAAATAAAGAAATGCTGGGAGATATAGAAATATAAAATATAAATGAAAAAAATATAGATAAAATATAAATTTAAAAGAAAATATACACAAATATATCCCAAAAAAGGGTATACACCTTACTATTACAAAATCTGTCCAATATAAGAAATTAATTAAAAAAACTTTTTCCACAAAATAAGTTTTTCAAAGAAAAGTAAAGAACTTCATTAAACAAAAATGAACAAAAATAAAATCAAATAATCTACCAAGCGTGAAACTACCACAAATCAGCATCGATAAATAAATAAAACCCAAAACGAAAAAAAATTACAATAAATAACCGAGTCAAAATCAAAACGAGCAGAAATTAACATAAGTTGGGCGCAAAACCCCTATGCCTTCCCAAGGCCGGAACAAAATTTGCACTTTAATGAAAAAATATAAATGTTTTTACTTTTGAAAAAATATAAATGTTTTTAGCTATAATAAATCAAATAACATTAACATTTTGATTACTAAATATCAGTATATGTATATTAAACTGACAATGCACATTCATTTGTATTTTTTTCAGTAAAGTGCAAACTTTGTTCTGGCCTTGGGAAGGCATAGGGGTTTTGCGCCCAACTTGTGTTAATTTCTGCTCGTTTTGAGTTTGACTCGGTTATTTATTGTAACGAGTCCGCTGATTTTGAATTGAAGTTATCAAGTATTTTGCAGTAGGTTGCATAGGTTGCATCAAGACATGGCTAATTCTAGACAGAGAAAAGCCATGTCAGATAGTTCAAGTAATTGAGAGGCAAATGTTTAAATGGCTGGGGCACGAATAAATGGCGGGATTATGCATGACTCTTTTATTGGACACATACTTGTCAGGTTAGTTTTTGGAAAGGCATGACATGGCTTTTTGAAATTTCTATAACAACTTTCTATATAAACTTTATATGCTCCCAGGGCATAACTAACAACCCTTGCACTGTGGGCTCTGAGGGGGTTATCATCCTAAAAGATCTAATTTCCAGAACTTTCAACTACGTTGAACAAAATGGATATCTCAAAATTTTTATTTGATGTATTTGGGAAAATGGTTGGCGTGAGAGCGGCATCAGTGGATCTGCGATCACTTTCAACTATTAAAATGCCACTAGCCCTTTCAATTTCCAATTGAATGAGCCCTTTTGAAGTTTCTACGACAATGCTTTCAATAAAAACCTTATATGCCCCCAGGGCATAGCTTACAACCCTTGCCCCGAGGGTTGTGGGGGAGTGTCCTCCTCAAAAACATATTTTCTAGCTGGAAATCAACTACGCTGAACAAAATGGCTATCTCAAAATTTTGATTGGATGTGTTTGGGGGAATGATGGGCGTGGGGGGGGGGGGGGGTTAGTTGCCCTCAAATCACTTTCGACTATTAAAAAGGGTAGCCTACTAGCCCTTTGAATTTATATGCACCCACGGCATAACTTACAACCCTTACCCTGAGGGCTGTGGGGAGAGGGGTTGTCATCCTTAAAGATCCTTTTTCTAAAAGGTTCAACTCTGTTCAGTAAACTGCCTATCTCAAATTTTTGATCGGATGTGTTTAGGGAAAAGGTTGGCATGAGAGGGGGGGTTAGTCACCCTAAAATCACTTTCGACAATGCAACATGGCACTATCTCTTTGAATTTCTACTCGAATGAACCCTTTTTCAAGTTTCTACGACAAAGATTTCAATAAAAACCTTATATGCCCCCAGGGCATAACCTAAAACCCTTGCCCTGACAACGCTTTCAATAAAAACTTTATATGCCCCCACTGCATAACTTACAACCCTTGCCCTGAGGGCTGTGGGGAGAGGGGTTGTCATCCTTAAAAACCTAATTTCCAAAACTTTCAACAAGGTCTATTAAAATGGCCATCAAAAATTTTTGATCGGATGTTTTTGGGGGAAAGATGGGCGTGAGAAGGGGGTGTGATGCCCTACAATCATTTTCGACTATTAACAAGGGCACTAGACATTTCAATTTCATATCGAATGAGTCCTTTTTCAAGTTTCTACGACAAAGATTTCAATAAAAACCTTATATGCCCCCAGGGCATAATTTATAATCCTTGCACTGAAGGTTGTGGGGGAGTGTCCTCCTCAAAAACATATTTTTTATCTGGAAATCAACTACGCTGAACAAAATGGCTATCTTAAAATTTTGATTGGATGTGTTTGGGGGAATGATGGCCGTGGGGGAGGGGTGGGGGGCTAGTTGCCTTCCAATCACTTTCAACTATTAAAATGGGCACTAGCCCTTTGAATTTCCAATCGAATGAGCCTGTTTTGAAGTTTCTACGAGAATGGCTTCTACAAAAACCTTACACGCCCCCAGGGCATAACTTAAAAACTTGCCCTGAGGGTTGTGGGGGAGTGTCCTCCTCAAAAACATATTTTCTATCTGGAAATCAACAACGCTGAACAAAATAGCTATCTAAAAATTTTGATTGGATGTGGTTGGGGGAATGATGGGCGGGGGGGGGGGGGCTAGTTGCCCTCCCATCACTTTCGAATATTAAAAAGGGCACTAGTACTCTCGATTTCCAATCAAATGAGCCTCTTTTGAAGTTTTTACGACGACCCATTCCATATGAAGTGCCCTGCTCTAAAGGAAAAAAAAAATGACACATTGTGCCAACATCGTTCTTATATGCCCTAAGGGCATAACTTAAAACCCTTGCCCCGAGGGTTGTGGGGGAGTGTTCTCCTCAAAAACATATTTTCTATCTGGAAATCAACTACGCTGAACAAAATGGCAATCTCAAAATTTTGATTGGATGTGTTTGGGGGAATGATGGGCGTGGGGGGGGGGGCTAGTTTCCCTCCAATCATTTTCGACTATTAAAAAGGGCACTAGCCACTCCAATTTCAAATCGAATGAGCCCTTTTCGAAGTTTCTACGACAATTCCTTCGATACAAAGTGCCCGGGTATGGAGAAAAAAAAAATAAAACATTGTACCCACATCATTCTTTACTTAGGCAGTGCTATTGCGCTGCCTATGATAAAAGAAAAAATTGTAATTGAAAAGCTAAAATACATTTTTATGTTCTTTTTGTTGTGTGTCACAAATATACACAAGGAAATATACCCAAATATACCTCAGAATAAGGGTATATACCATACTATTGCAAAATCTGTCCAGTATAAGTAATAATAAAAAAATTAATATTGACTATTATTCAAATTATTTCCTTGTGCCGTGCGGGATTGAACATGAGACCTTTCCAATATGCAAACCAGACCCTTCCACTGTGCCAACACAAGGTAACTAATGATTTCATTTTGGGAAACTATGATGTAAACTGGTCGTAAATATAGTGTAAACAGATACGTTCTTACTATTGTGTTTAATGCAGTTATCAGGCCTCGTGATTTTCACCTACCACCTCTGTACCATATTAAGCCAGTAAAAAGAAGTGAGCGTATCCAGAAATTAAGATAAATTTGCTGTTTACAACATAATTTAGCTAGGATGAAAATGAATACATCACTTGATGCCTTTTCTTATTTCCTTTCATAGTTCAATAATTGTTTCTGGTACTGTTTTATTAGCTCGATGCCATGCGAAAAGTGAAGTTTGGATAATGGTAATGAAATATAACAAAATAGGATGAAAATAAAATAGTTTATTAACAAATTTCGGCTATATATTTGCATACTAGGGGGGTGGAGGGTAAAGCATAGCATATATTAAATACGTAGCCTAACCTAACCTAGGCACCTTTTTTTCCCCTAAACCCCAAAAAACTGAAGTTTCAATATTGTAAACGCAGTTATAAATCACTGTTTGCAATCCTCAGCATAGGAAATCTCCGTTGAAAAAACCTGTTTGACAAGTTTCTTTAGCATCTTCGTTGTACAATATATAACGTGGCATTGAACTAATATAACAGTACCTTGTGTCTGGGACAAATTCCATTTTAATTCCTTAATAGGGCCCCAAAAGGTAAAACAGTTCATAGCTGCCAAAAGTTAATAAAAAGCATAATTTCCAGCAGATTCAGGAATGGTAATTATTATTTTCCTTAGTCGAAAGAGCCCGAAACCCCTTAAAAATGACATTACAGCAAAACTGACGTCATTATTAAGGGTTTTCCAGCTCTCTTTTTTTTTTTTTTTTGCAAATTAACATTCAAAATAGCATTTTACTATTAAGTCTAAGGAAAGTAAATAATTACCATTCCTTGATCAGCTGCAAATGGCAATTTTTCCTCACTAGCTAGTTTATTTAGAAACATACTTCTAAACTTTTGGGGACTACGGGCTAGAGCCCTCCTAAATAGAACTTGACCTTTTAGAACTTATAAAAGGAATTCGGTATATTCCAGGACGCCAACGAGCCAAACGAGGGGGCAAAATCAATCAACAGAGATTTCTCGTACAACTAGGATTTTGTACTTAAGAGCACTATAAGCAGCTTTTTGTCTTTGAATTTATGATAGCATAAGTCTACAAATAGCAATTTTGCATGTACAAGGAGTCTTATATTTAGTTTATTGCTTGGGTGTACTCTTTGTCCTAGGTATTTGGATTTGTGCGTAAAGTCGAAATCTCGTTCAAATGCGTATCCATTTCCAATAGCAGTATTCTGCCCAGTTTTTTTTCATACAGAAAAAATATAAATTTAGAAGAATTTATTTTGGAGAATGGGCAGATCAGTAGAATCAGGAAAATCAATACAAAACTATATTTTAGAAATTTACGAAAGGAGGATTTTTTCCTCAACAATGACAGATCCAGGGGGGCGAGGGACCCCCCCCCCCCCAAAAAAAAATAGTATAATTTACTTAATTAACGCAATTTTGCGTTAATTAAACTTGCTCCTAACGCAAGTTTATCGGACCAACCTATTTTGCGCCCCCCCCCGCCAAAAAAATCCTGGATCTGCCCGTTAGGAAATAATAAAAAAAAATCAATAATTAGAAAAAGGGATAAGTTTTATTTTATGGAATGCAATTTATTGACAAAAACAATACAATATAAAAAGGAAGTCCCAAACGTTACCGCCTTTTTGGAGGCACAAAAAAATCTCTTAAAAAACATGAAGCAGTTTTTAAACAGTGAAAAAGATTTCATCAAAAATAGGTCAGAAATAAAGAAGACACAAATGAAAAATACTTACTCGGTTATGGTTCTTGATAACAACCACAAAAAAAAACGGAATTCTGAGAAGTTTTCATTATTGATTTTACCATACACACTTTCTCCTTTGAGAAACGCACACAGACGTATCATATACGTTGCATACGAGTATCTATTTGCCCGATTTGGGTAAAAAAATTAGAAGATTGTTGGATTCTAAACTATTCAGTTCAGCTTTTTTTCTTTTTAAATGTTTATTTAAAAAAGTACAGAAATAATAAAATACACAATACATGCAAATTACATCTTTTGATGGTTATTTTTCTTTACGCAAAAACGGAGAATACATTTTCAACGTTCAGACAACTGTTTTTCTATAGAACCGCCGTTTCTCTGTTCAAAACGGTAAAAAGCTAAACAGAGTTTTAGGGCTCAAACAACATTTTCAGGTCTACAATCTTAAAATACTCAAACATATCACTGAATTTGCGATAAAATTGTAGCATATTCCTTTCTATTTCATATCATTTGCTTTTCGAATTTTTTTGCCACGTACCAGGGTCAGCTTCACCGTTTTCTCTCCTTGATTTTCCGAAAAATGACGGTTTTATTCTACATACATAAAACAAAAAAGGGCTGTGATAGCTTGATAGTTTCTGAAGATTGAAACAGGTTTTATAGGGTAAAATGCCTAGAATTTACCTTCAAAATACTCAAATATGATTAAATTTGCTAGCAAAAGATAGCACATTATATTTAATTTCAAATAATCTTGTTTTTTGGCCAAGCCCAAGGGCCAGTGTTACTATGCATGAATTATGAAACGTTAAACTAAAAAGAATTAATTTGATTAGCGCAAGAAGTG
>NC_142802.1:3123855-3176355 GCF_049724085.1 Artemia sp. Qi Xiang Cuo | reverse complement strand
TTTACTGATCATCGACGGGATATGCTAACTTGTCCATACGTAAAGTATTTGGACCGTATGAACTTAGAAAATAATTCTCGCTACATAATAAGCAGAATTTGTACTTAACACATTAAGCATGCAAGACCAGCTAAACATGACTTTTCAGGAAACAGGAAAAAGCAAGCCACGATAAACATATATGTGACACTTAGGAAGGAGAGGTTCAGGGAATTTCCCCTCAGGGAGGAGAGGGGAGGTTGCAAAAATGCTATATTATATACTACTGAACACACAGCTATAGAATCGTTAGTTGCTTTTTGAAGTTCATCATTGGTAAAAACATTTACAAGCCCAGATTTGTTTTTACCAATGATGAACTTCAAGAAGCAACTAACGATTCTATAGCTGTGTGTTCAGTAGTAATTCTCAAAGATTCTCTGTCTCTGTAGATTGATATTATCTGGCTTAAAAAAAACACTGGGGGGAAGAGATTTTTGGATCAAGTTTAAAACGAAAAAAAACTCTAGCTACGCCTCTGGTCAGCTTTCGAGTTTTTCAAAGTTCAATCTACAGAGAGACAGAGGAAACCTGTCTTTCCTCTCAGTAGATTCTCAAAGACCACAACACCTTCAAAGGAAAGATAAAGCTTTTATAGCTGTTTGTTGTCGTATGTTTTTTCGTTCAGACTCCCTAACACCACTGGATACAGCCTGTATATATCTATATATGCTATGGTGTATATTTTTATGTCATTACCATGTTCATAATAGCATCTAAATATATACCATTTTTACAATGCTATTATATATTAATAATAGCACATATTGACGATAGCATATAAACGTTATGTTATTATATTCGTAGTTTATGTGCAATATTGTTATGTGGTATTATTTTATAGTTTTCTAAATATTTTTCTTGCGTAATTATATCAGCATGTTTTTTTTGCTAAATTCAAAAATAATAAAATTGAATTGGTCTTTTGCCACCTGTAGGCTGTACGTAAATACAGCCTTTTTAAATAAGTTTACAAAGGCTTTTATAAAGTAAAAACCGTATCGTTTTTTTTCCTGAAACTAAAAAATTTGTTTTCCTTTTTTTCCTGAGGGAATTTCCCCTCAGGGAGTAGAGGGGAGGTTACAAAAATGCTATATTATTAGGGTAATTATTAGGGTAATCTGACCGGCATTGAATAGAATCCCTCATTTACTACTGAACACACAGCTATCTTGAAGTTCTTGAAGTTCATCATTGGTAAAAACATGTAAAATCCCAGATTTGTGGCAAAATTAGTCTTGAGTGGATATGGGGATTATCTGGCTTAAAAAAACCCTGGGGGGAAGAGATTTTTGGATCAAGTTTAAAACGAAAAAATATCTCTGTTTACTTTCTGCAAATGGAAAACACTTATTTTATTTAGTTTTCTAAAAACATATTTGTGAAGATTATCCCCCACTCATAATATCTCCCACTCACCTCAAAAGCTACAGCATGGAATTTGCCAATTTCCGTTACAGAAATGCTGCCCTTCCAAACTTTGGCAGGTGGCTGAACTGGGGAGACGACATTCCAATCAGGGGTTCTGAAAACGATTCAAATTTTACAATGAAATCTGCCAGACATATGAAACACACCGAATATATATACTACTACTGCTACTACTAACAACTAACTGCAGTACCAAGCCGCCTGAGGCCGACACATCCACGCACGCTCTTCAATCCCAGTCTATCCAAAGTCTTCCTCATTACAGCCTCCCAGGAAGTTCCCATCTCCCTCAAATCTTTCCTCACGACAACCTGATACCCATTCGCGGACGACCTGCTTTTCGTTTCGATGGTTGGCCGACAAGGACGATCTTTAGCATTCTGCGATCCTTCATCCAGGGAACGTATTCTACCCATCTAAACCTTTCTTTCATTATACCCCTAGAAATTAGGGTTCGCACAGCTTACAGTTTGAGATACAGTCAGTCAATCGGGTACCCAAAACAATCCGTAGGCAATTTCTTTGGAAAACATGTAGCAGTGCCTCCTTCGTCTTTCAGAGCTCCCACGCTTCGGATATATACTTGACCATTGTCATTGCCATAGCTTCCAATATTTTATCTTAGTTCGCAGACTTATCTTCCTGTTCTTCTAAGCTTTTTTTAACTGTGAAAAAAGACCCTGAGCCTTGGCTATTCTACTTTTAACAGCTTCACTGCACCCATCGTCTTTACCAACTACTTCCTAAGTGAGTGAAGCCGTCCACTTGATCGATATTCTCCTTACCCAATATCACCTCTTCAAATTCATCAGATATAAATATAGAAATATAAAATATATATAGAAAATGACTGAAAACATAATTAAGCCAAATCCTTGTCGTCATTTAGCTCCTTTTGTCAGAACCAACAACGATATTTTGCAACACTGGCAAAGTTTCCCATTGATAGAGATGAAATCAGATTGTTTGAATTGGTTACTGATAAACATATATATATATATATATCTTAATAATTGGAAAAACAGGAATTCAATCTCTTATGAAAAAACCCTGTATATACAGGTTTTGGTAATAAACAATTCTTTGTATAAATTATGCTTATTATAATAATTTTAGAGAGGATCCTCCTTTCGTGAGAATCACCTCCTTTTGTAAGAGCCCACAAACTGATTTTTCAATTCTCGAAAATCTTTCCCTCAATTGTTTATATAAAATATAGTTATTATAATAATTGTGAGAAGAACGTAAGATATTGTACTTTACGAAAGTTTAATATCTGTTTACCTAAAATCGTTTATTATTTGTTTACCTAAAAGAAGACAGACACTTTTAGAGAAACTTGTGCCAAACAATAAAAAAAAAGAAGGATGTCTAATATATATATATATATATATATATATATATATATATATATATAAAACAAAAGAAACAAAAGTTAAATTATCCTAAACACAAATAAAGCAAACAAGCTGCCATTCTGCGCTAAAACGGTAATAAAAAGTGGGGGGATAGAAAGGAAGAGAAAGAGAAACTCATCTCAGATATTCAGTCTAATAAATTAAGTAAAGAAATACAACAAAATAAAAAGAATAGAATTATCCACAATAAAAAAAAGCCCCAAACACCACTTACTTGATAGTTGAGCTCGGTTCATCATAAAATTCTGTTAAATGTGAATTATCAAAAGGAGATTCTTCCACTTCAAACTGAGACAAGGTCGATGTAACCACATCCTTCAATTCAGAAGGTTCAGGCTCCTCTTCCACATTCTTTGAAACCAACGGTGGAACATTCAACGGAGCATCTTCAGCCGGAGCAGTAACATCATCCAACTTGACGTCTTTAAGAGGTTCAGACGGCTTACTTTCATCTTGCTTAACGGATTCTCCATGTCTTGAATCAGATTGGT
Source organism: Artemia sp. Qi Xiang Cuo (assembly GCF_049724085.1). NCBI lineage: Eukaryota > Metazoa > Arthropoda > Branchiopoda > Anostraca > Artemiidae > Artemia > Artemia sp. Qi Xiang Cuo. Next base: position 3,172,976 of record NC_142802.1, on the reverse strand, counting down.
GACGACTACGACTTGGCGCTCTAACTTCAGTTTCCTCTTTGAGATCAGATTCAGGTTTAGCTTTGAAATCACTCTGAATTTGGCGGGGAAATTGAGTCTTTTCCTCTTTAGATTCAATCACCTTTCTTTCTTCCTTATGACTTACAAGTTTACTCTTCTTCGACTTCTTCTCATCTGAGTCATGTACCCTTCTATCTTTCTTTTTGTCTTCATGGTGGTGATGATCATCATGATGGTTCTCGCCTGAATCATGGTGTCTTTTGCCATCCCTCTTTTTCTCGTCGTGGTGCCGTCTATGATGTTTTTGATGACGATCTCGGTCCTTTCGATGATGATCAGAGCTGTCTTTTGAGGAGCTGTGCTTGCGTTCTCTACTTTTAGATCGCTTGCTTTTCTCCACTTTCACTACAGTTTCTCCTTCAGGCTCGCGTATTTTCACAGTCTGGAAAAAAATCCACAGGGAAACTATTAAATTTTGGAGGAGAAGCGATTTTGATACTAAAAACCAGAGTATTTTTAGTTTAAACATGTAAATATTTTAGAAGCTACGCTGACCAAGTCCATTTTTTTTTTTTTTAACATTAAAGCACCTGATTCTTAAATCTGTACACTCTGGAGGAAAAAAAAAAAAAAAAAAATTTGGTTCACTCAATAAAATCCACTTTAGTCAATAGCTTTGAAATAATTTTAATCAATATAAATAATTTGAATAATTAGAAAAAGACAAAAGAAAAAGCAAAAGCTTCTTTTGTTCTTGTTCACTAACTAATTTTTTTTTTAGTAAAACATCTTTTCCACATGCCTTCCTAAACACCTCGATGTTTACATCAGCGACAATAGCTTTTTTAAAGTTTTATCCCTCAACACATGGACAAAAGCACCCCAGTTGACTACCTCCCATCAGATAAAGGACAAGCATTAGCCCGGTTTCAGCTCCTGGAAGTTTTTCACAGAGATAACTTTCTAAACCATTGATCCTTCTTTACAAATGTTTCCCACTGTTTTTTCTTCCTTCATAGTGCTATGTACAGGTTTCAAGTGGTACGACAAGATCCATAACAGAGAACCTGACGTCCTTCTTTTTATGGTGAAAACTGCGCCCCATGTTTTTGCTCTTTACAGGTTTCAAATGGTAGGATAAGATCCATAACATAGAACCTGACGTCCTTCTTTTTATGGTGAAAACTGCACCCCACGTTTGACTGTGTACACGTTTCAAATGGTAGGACAAGATCCACAACACAGAACCTGACGTACTTCTTTTTATGGTGAAAACCACGCCCCATATTTTTGCTGTGTACAGGTTTCAAATGGTATGACGAGATCCAAAACAGAGGACCTGACGTCCTTCTTTTTGTGGTGAAAACTGCGCCCTATATTTTTCCTGTGTACAGGTTTCAAACGGTATGACAAGATCCACAACACAGAACCTGAAATCCTTCTGTTTTTGGTGAAAACTGCGCCCCATGTTTTTCAAATGCGCCAAATCTTTTTGTGGTGGAAACGGCGCCCCAAGTTTTTGCCGTGCACAGGTTTCAAATGGTATGACAAGATCCACATCAGAGAACCTGACGTCCTTCTTTTTGTGGTAAAAACTGCACCCCATGTTTTTGCCGTGTACAGGTTTCAAATGGTATGAGAAGATCCACAACAGAGAACCCGACGTCCTTCTTTTTGTGGCGAAAACTGCGCCCCATGTTTTTGCTGTGTATAGGTTTCAAATGGTATGCCAAGATCCACAACAGAGAACCTGACGTCCTTCTTTTTGAGGTAAAAACTGCGCCCCATGTATTTGCTGTGTACAGGTTTCAAATGGCAAGACAAGATCCACAACACAGAACCCGAAGTCTTTCCTTTTATGGTGAAAACCGCGGCCCATGTTTTTTCTGTGTACAGGTTTCAAATGGTATAACAAGATCCACAGCAGAAAACCTGACGTCCTTCTTTTTGTGGTAAAAACTGCGCCCCATGTTTTTTGCCGTGTACAGGTTTCAAATGGTATGACAAGATCCACAACAGAGAACCTGATGTCCTTCTTCTTGTGGTAAAAACTGCGGCCCATGTTTTTGCTATGTACAGGTTTCAAATGCTATGACAAGATCCACAACAGAGAACCTGACGTCCTTCTTTTTGTGGTAAAAACTGCGCCCGATGTTTTTGCTGTGTACAGGTTTCAAACGGTAAGACAAGATCCACAACACAGAACCTGAAGTCCTTCCTTTTATGGTGTAAACCGCGCCCCATGTTTTTTCTGTGTACAGGTTTCAAACGGTATGATAAGATCCAAAACAGAGAACCTGAAGTCCTTCTTTTTGTGGTGAAAACTGCACCCCATGTTTTTGCTGTGTGCAGGTTTCAAATGGTATGACAAGACCCACAACAGAGAGTCTTTCAAGCTGGTGAATCATTCTACTCATGTAGAAGCCTATCTCTTAAAGGTGGTATGACCGCCTGCTCCGTTTCCTTCCAAGTACCCTCGAAAAGATCACCACAGATTTCAATCCCTCAGAAAATAGCTGGTAGTGTCCACGAGAAAGGCCACATACCAGGTAGGCTGATGTAATATGCTTCTTCAGTCGTAATATCAACCCAACTAAGGCCCCACCCCTAGCCCTAAACAAGACTTAAAATTAATTACTAGACCAGTTTTTGGTATATATATATATATATATATATATATATATATATATATATATATATATATATATATATATATATATATATATATATATATATATATATATATATAGTATTATTATTATTATTTATTTTAAAACCCGTAATACAAAAAAGGAAAAGACGGAGCAATAAGCAAAAAAAAAAAAAAAAAAGCAAAAAAAAAAAAATTAGGAGTTAAAAATTTGGTTTTTATTGACTAACGCTGGAGCTAAGCTATAAATAAGTACTTAGAAAAAATTAAACAAAACGAGAAAGAAAAACACAATTATACACTGCTCTGTAGGTACGCGACATGTTTTTTTTTTTTTTTTTTTAGGCTCTATATATATAAATAATATATATATAAATAATTATATATATAAATAATATATATATATATATATATATATATATATATATATATATATATATATATATATATATATATATATATATATATATATATATATATATATAGATGAAATAAATAAGTTGAGCGAAATTAAGTAACTATTCCCGATTTTTGTTTTTAAAGTATTTTCTAGGGAATATAATACTTTGGGCTATGACAGTATAAAGAACATAGACTATTTAAAAAATGTGCACAAATATACCTATTCTGGCACTTTATGGGAAAAGTAAAAAAGGGAGATAAAGAAAAACGTTTGACACTTTTAGTCAGTTTTAAAATTAGCTCTTTGATTTTGATGGGTGAAACTAGGCGAGGCTAGGCTTTCTTTTTGCGACAATCCTTTGTTTTCTTGGCATTTATTTTTCAAATTCATTAACATTTTTTCTCAGACTTTGCAATTGTGTTTTTTTTTCAGAAAGTGAGACCAGGCACTTATCACTGTAATGATTTCCCCACTCACTCTAATTACAGTATTCTTGTTATAATCATACTAATTACAGGAAGCTATTTTATTGAGTAGATCATCAATGTAAGTGACTGCAAAGATACGTTATTAGAATTAATTAGATGTCAATTAAGCTCAATTTCGCTGAAATTTTGAAAATAATGAGAAAACCATATTTAAAAGCAAAGGATTTAAGATGCAAGGACTTGCGTGTAGATTTCTTATTTTCCTCTCATATGCGATTCCCATACTCTTTAAGTACGCTGTTTTAAGTTACGGGGTGGTGACAGGCATTGCAATATTCCAGGGTGATTATGCAACATACATTCATGAAGAACACAGCATCTCTATTCTTCCTTACCCTCACTATCTTGTAAGGACATTAGCAGGAACATGGGATAAAACTGATGTACCATCAGCCTTCCCCATTACTTAACTATTACCTATTTGGTGGACGACAGGATACAGGCGTAGGCTATAACCTTTGAGAATTATCAGTAAATACTTCTATTAATGGAAGATTCTTAATCAAGAAAGTCCAGAAATACCCCCCCCCCCAATTCTCAACCTCCCAAAAAGAATAACATACCTTGCTTTGTTCTAATTTTTTTTTTGTTGATGATCGACCAACCTCATATATGATTATTGAATTTTTTTGCATATATATATATATACATATATGTGTTTCGGGATCATGATATTATGTAGTTTTATTGTGTATGAAATATTTATGAAAGTGCTTTTTCGGTACACCGTTTCAGCTTTCGACATCTTATAGAATATATTTCTTGTGTTTCTTTTTCTTTTTCGTTCGTAGCATACCCTCCCAAGCGACGCTTTTGGTGTGGTATCGATTGATTTTGTCTCCGTTTTTTTTTTTTTTTTTTTAATACTACTACTACTACTAATACTCATTATCTAATTTTTATTTATATTTTCTTCTTTTGGTACATAGGTATGACGAACTAAAACACGGATACATTACCTCCATATCACACGTTATTTAACCTTACAGAGAATCCAAAAAATATTTATTTTAAGCGATATTATTGCTTACGAAAAGATTATCTTATTTCCTCTACGATTTTCTCTGCTATAATGCCAAGTGTTCTTAACATTAGTTTTTATTGATTTTATTTATGAAGTTAAATAATTTAAATTTAAAAACTGAAATACGCTTTTACATGAGGTTTTCTGCTGATTCAATTTTGTTTTGCATGACATTTACACTTAATATTCGCGACCTTGTCTGCCCTCTGTTAATCTTTAAATCGACTCTTTAAATATTGCATCGACTCTTCGCTGTTTTCCTTGACATTGGGAAATTACGTAATGATGCACCTCAATATCCACCATGTTTGCTACGTTACCAATAAAAGTTCAAAATAGAAGTAGTTTCCTTTTCTTATTTAATTTTTTCTATCATTAAAAATTCTCAACTTTTCGTGATATTTATCGCTTAGTATTTGTAAAGAAGCCCCCCTCATTCTCTAGGTTTGAATTCGATGCATTACTATCGAGCAGAGTTGAAAAAACTGGGAAGGTTATGTCCCTGGTCTATGAGGTTTTTTTAAAGAATATGTTCGATTTTTAGGGAAAATGCTAGAAAGGCATATTTTTTTGTCTCAAGTGTCACCACTGCTCCACCCACTTTTAGTAGATTACCACATGGTACAATTAGACTCACAAATACTGTTCGAAAATTTATCTATTTATTCAAGCTACTCTGCCAGATCAAAGGTGAAATACGCAGTCTTCCTGAAGAAATTTCAAAACTTCACACAAGCTTCACAAAACTTCATACTTCATTTACCGTATTCTAACTTCTTTTTGTTTATCTTAGCAATTTTTTCTGAAGGGAGAAGTAGCCCTAAAATATGATAGAACAGAAAATTGATTACAGTATCCTTAGTCTGAACGTCTTCCTCTGGAAGCATTTTACCGGTGCACAAAACACAAGTGGGGTCGATTGTAGTATGAGCTGAATGCATCGTTGCCAAGTCATCCACTTTATTTTCTTGAGCTAAAAGAAACGATTATAAAGACTAATTATATATCTTAAAAATTTAAATTTTGTTAATAAGTGAAAATACGCAAAGAGAGAGAGAGAGAGAGAGAGAGAGAGAGAGAGAGAGAGAGAGAGAGAGAGAGAGAGGCAGACAGACAGGGAGATTTGAGTGCCAAGGACTAAAATAATGCGAAACCTCACGTGTCAAAAGTACCGTAAAATATCACTAGGGGGGTTAAATTCTAGTTTTAGCCTATATCTTGGAAAAATCAAGCTTTAAAAAAATATTTAAACCTGAGTTTAAAGTAACGAGATTAAAGAGGCCAATTGGTTGAAAAACATAGGAAATAATGAGGAAAATCAGAAGAAAATTTAGAATCCACGAGGAAAGGTCCTAAAAATAATAAACAATTAATATGCAAAATAAAAAAGCAAAAAATAAACGAGACATAGCAGCCCATTGCTACTTACAAGCCCTTCCCTTGTCTTAAAATTTGAAGTTTTTTTTTCTTTTTAAAGAATACCGCAACACTAAAGTTGTCAATCTCTTGAAAATTTTAAAATGGCATATCGCTTGAAAGGATTTCTGTAAAAAAAAAACTGACGCCACATACTTTGTTCAGCTCATCAAGGACTATTGATGAGCTATTGAAAAAAAAAAAAAAAAAAAAAAATCCATCTGCCTTCGTTCAAAAGTTGATTTTCATTCCGCGGGCCAACTTTCTACTACCACTATCTAGAAAGGAGCAAAGGAAAATTTCTAGTTTCTTTAGAGATGGGGCCAGTTAACCGTTTTAAGCACTTTTTGATTTTAGTCCAACTTCGATTTCAAACTGGGCCTGCCTATTTGCCTGCTAGAAGAGAACTTTCCAGTCGAAAGTAGAAACATAGTTCGACGGAAAGAAAGCTTTTTTGCATAACTTCAGATATTCTTCTCAATATTAACAACAAAACTCCGCTTCAAATCACACACTCTAGGTTCTGGCTCAATTACTAGCAACCTCCTTTCTGGCACCAGGCAAGAATTATACACAGCTTTGAATGATGTAATGTTATATTCATCAATCTGATGAATATGATTAATAATTCATTTTTCCCCATGAATAATTTCTATGTCAAAAATAATGTCGATGAATAATCTGTTGCCTCATAGCTTTGTCAAATCCTGATTTATAAATTTTAAAATCTTGTAAAAACGTATCTTGTAAAATCTTGTAAAAACGTACTCGCTAAAGTTTGACTCTGTCTCACAACTTTATTTTTTTAAACAATAAAAAACTTTAGCGTAAAGAGCGAGGCGTTAAGGAGGGGACGGCCCCTTTTTTATACGGAATAATTTCTGTTCGTTTTAAGTTTTAATGTCGCTCCTTACTTTCAGTTTAAAAAACTGTTTTTTTTATTTAATTTTGACAAAAGACAAATATAGTTTAAAATCGTATGAAAAACATTTCATTTTCAAAGATTAAGATTTCACACAGGGATTTAACTTTTTGGTCTTTCCACTGGCATAGTGTAAATAGAGGATTTAAAAAAAAAAAATTAATTATCATTAAAAAAATATATATCAAAACAAGAATCTCTTCATAGAATAGAAGAAAAACTCATTTTCAGTTTCCCTCTTTTCCTTTTTTTTAATTAAGCCTGACGTGCATACATTCTTTAAAAACGGCGGATGTTGGCAATAAGCTAAAATGTCAAACTAGAAAAAAAGGGGCAAACCAAAGTGTTGCTCCCGCAACACAGTAAGATAGCATAAGGTAAGCAAAAGAGTAGCTAGTTACTTACAATGTTTGTTTTCCCGTTCCTCAATAATTGCTTCTCCTTTGTGTGTCTTGACCACTCTGTTATGGCTCATTGATAGGATTTCATTCTCAGTTTGAAGAATTATTTCCATTTGCTAAAAACAAGATATTTTTCAATATTTTTTCTTGTTTTCTTCAATTTTGTATTAGAAATGCAAAAAAAAAAGCAAAAACAAAGGCTTCTACTTTGTGTACGATCGCTCTGCTATAGCTCTGATAAATAAGAGACAGCGCGGCCCGAGTTTTTCAAACTAAACATAAAAGACACAGAAAAAAGTAAAAGGTGCTGCTAATAAGTTTAGTCACAATACTGATTGCTCGCAAAAGATTCAAAAATGTGCAGCTCGACATCAATATTAGAGAAAAAGTGATACTCTGAATAGTATCTGAATTTATCTCAAACCCTCCGTAATTGACACATTTAATAACTGTATGTAGATGCAGTTGGTTTACAACTCACCATAAAAAAAAAAAAAAAAAAAAAAAAAAAAAAAAAAAAAAAAAAACAAGATATGAACATAGACATTATACATGGAAAAGTGACAATTTGTGATTTCTGGTTGGTTTGCTTATAGCACTTGTGAGCACTAAGCTCACAATACTTGGCACATGGATCGAATGTACCATGTTTTCTCATAAGGTATGAGCTCACGCAAGAACTCGCGGCAAAAATCTCACGGATCTAAAGAACACACACTTCATTTTAAAATGACAATATTCACTCAGTCAACAGTAGAACGACATTAAACACATTAATCCATAACCACAACAAACACAGCGGCACTAAACACAGTTTCTAGAACAGCGCTAAATATATATGGCAAGACTGAAAATAAAATACTCCAGAGCCGTTCATGACGCATAGGGCGTCAATTTTTATAGAAGTTACAGCCGCCAGGTTGTTTTTACAAAAATAGGTAGAAAGCCTGTCACCCAGCCTTGCTGCAACTGAGATAGAAACCCGGGCCCCATATTGCCAATCAGAGATCCATCCAATATTCTACCACAGGATTTGTGGCAGGGATAAGCTACTAAAAATCTTTGTGAGAAGGACTGTATTCAAACAGAATTGCGAGCCAATCATACCTGATTGAATTTTATTCTCCATATTTTCGTACATCAGTGTTGGGAAAACATTTTTTTAAGGTTTTGACTAGGAGACGAAGATACGTCAACTTATCACAAAGCTTTGGTACAACACTCATATAAGCATGTTCCATCAACAAAAATTCCAAAAAAGAGAATAGCTCAAATATTTAGCTAAATATAAGAGATATTACTTGCACCAATATAGAGATGAATATAAGAATGAGCACAGTGGTAAGGCTGCAACAAGAACCGGCAGAATATTTAAGTAAGCCAAGTAAGTTATGTAATAAAAGACAAATGTAGGAAACTGAGAGTAGCAAAATCTGACAATTGTGTGCAAAACGAAACAAAACAACCGGAAAAAATAAATATAAATGTACTAAGTGGAAACCAATTACCACCTTTATATTATGCATTTTATATCAATAATAAGATAAATGAGAAATATTGGCGATCTTAAAATTGTAAAATTTGTAACTAGCCTAGTGAGATAGCAAATCTCTAACAAGGTCAAGATTTTAAACGTCAATCTGAGGAAAATTGGATGTACATTATCTAAATGTAGTAATTAAACAAGGACTCTCACTCTTAGGAATTATAGTTTTGTAATAAAATTGGTGTGCGTTCTTCTGCAATCAGAAACAGGAGATAATAAATTGCACAGGCAATATTTTGACAATTACCAATAAACTAAGAAAGACATAGGATTAAATATCTCATTAATAGAAACGCAACTAAACATGCATCAATTGGAAATATAGACTCGGAAGAAATATTTATAAGAATGACACCACAATCGAAAAACTGCTAATTACAACAACTCAACACCATCTAGCATCAACTTGTCAGGGATGACAATGCATTTTCTTGAAGCTTGCAATTTTAGACTTGATACATATTTTACCTTATTGGCTCAACATAAAGAGAGTTACATAAAATGGAAAAAACTCACATGCTGGCTTTCTTTCTGGCGCCACTCAGCCAATTCTTCAGAAGCAAGCTCGTCTGCAGTCATCCGCACAAGATGATCAGGCTTAATTTGTCCAGTCAGAATCTTCCTGAACAGTCCCTCATTTTTCAAGTCCTTAATATTAAAAATAAGGCTTCTGTAGCGAGTTTTGTATTTCATTCCAGTGTCACCATTGAATAAGCTGAACAGTTGTTCTTCGATTTCTTCTGCTAACTTACGAATTTGTTCATCGGAGATTTTAATGTCAGAAGCAGTAGCTTTTCTGAAAATAGAAAAGCAAAATCAGTGTAAAATTATCAATAACGAAGTGAATAAATCAGGCTGCTTGTTTTAATGAGTATTATAGAAAACTCTCCTCTACAGATAAATAAGAAGAGAGAGAGGTCTGGACAATGAAAGCAATCTGCTAAGTTTGGTAGATATATACATGTCAAAAGGAAGCTTAGTGTGAAAGCAGAGGTGAAGCTTAGATGAAATAAATTGAAAAAAAAAGAACAAAAAGAGCAGCATATAGTATGAAACATGAAAAGTTGATAAGAAATTGAAGGAACACTAACTCTTTAACTAGTCTCGGATATACAACCTAAATCGGCTTTCCTAATTCAAATATTGAAATCAATATGTTGCTTCTAAATAATATTCTATTTATAAACGTAACAATATGAAACAATACTTTTTTTCCCACTTCAACATATTTAGTCTTATATAAGTATAAACTTGTCATACTATCTTAAAAAATTTGGAAGCATAATTAAAACATATTAAGGCTTTACTTATATTAATTATTGTGTTGTGATTGCAAGTATTGTAGCAATGTTTTTCAGCGCAGTAGCTCCCATAATGAAGTACTGTCCTTTTTTATCTAGATAATTTAGCCGAATACAGGCAATTATATACATCTGTATTCAAACAGGAATTTTAAACAAAACGCAAAATTGGTTATAACAGTAAACCATTAGAAGTTCAGCAACCAAAAGTTTAACATCATTAAAACCCACTCTTTGAGAACATTTTAAAGCTAGAAGGACTCACATCTGTATGTTTTGGGAATAATAGCCTTAAAGAAAAAGAGGCAATCTCCCCCCCCCTCCCCCAATTGTACACATGCACGATAACTTAATAAAATTATTGGTTCAAAATAGGGATAAAATCCTTTTTAATAGACAGTGTATAATAAATTTCACAAAAAATACCAGATATTTCGGTCACATATACAGTGACCGTCATCAGTAGTAAAACCGACTCCGAAATTATCTACGTGATAGCTTAATGTCTCCTTTGAGAGGTACTGGGCATAAAAGAGTACATGGTAATGAATGGTAAGAAAGAAGTAGCCTTTGTTACTTTAACCCTAACCTCTATAGAACCGTTTCCTTACATTATGTATAAATATAAAATACGATCTTTACACTGATCCTAAGCATGTAAAATTCATTTGTTTGCTTAATATATGCATCAATTAACTATACTTTTCAACCTGATTCTGATGTTCAAATTCAACAAGTTTCATCCCTCCAAAATTTCAGCTTCAAAGATTTCGTTTTCTTCCTTGTTTATATTTAGGCGAATTCAAAGGACTTCAAAAGTATTTACTTTTTATTACTAAATATTAATATTATCATATAAAAATTATTATAAAATAATTTAATGAATTGAGCCTGAAATTTTGTCGGTTCTTCAAGTATTTTCTACAAGGCTTGAAAGAAGACACCTATTTTTCGTACATTGGTATTGCACGTACTAACCGAATTCCCACAAGTGAATTTTAAACTTCTAAAAAAATCTGAGCTAACCGAATTAGGGAATAGCACTTATCGAGAAATCAGACCCTTAATCGCACATTGGGAAAAATTTTTTTAGTCTAGAACACAGAAGGACCTTTCCATGTACATTCCATTACAAATCTCAGAAAATTTACCAGTTATCTCCCTCTTTCATCTGTATATAACTAAATTGATTTGTTTTCACTCATTTGAAAAAAACAAATCCTAACATGGCCTTTAACTGAGAATACCTATTACCTACACAACTGCGTATGTAGGCAGATTTTTGTTTGTGGCCCCCTTTAAATAATTATTTTGGTTAAGTTTCACATTTTTGCAAGAAATTTACGGTAAAATTGATTTTTCTGTGATTTGCCATTTTACTTTTTGGACAATATCCAGCTATTTAATTTTTTCTGCGGGAAGGAACTTCACACAACAATACATTCTGCATCGGCGGGAGCTGTGCTTTTAGCCCCTCCTAGCCTTAAAATTTCCAAAAATAGTTTCTGAAGTAATCTTCCGGACTTAAAGATAGTGATATTTTAAGAGGAGAGGCTACAATCACCAAAAAGTGAATTAAGCTTTGTGAGCCAGTTGTTCATCCAGGGTTTATGATTTAAAGATGCTATGGCCAGTGCTATGAAATTTCAATCATCGAGGCAGCGGAAATAATCGCAATTAACTACTTTTCTTATATGCATTTTAAAGTAAATTAATTACTTTTCTTATATGCATTTTTATTGATCATACAAAATTTTTAACTTAAAACCTTCACGTTATAAAGCTTGTGATATAGTTACGTCGGTCTTAAGCTATTATTGTAGATACAAGCATTTTACTTTGAATAAAAGTTTCTTTTCTTAGAAAAATTTATGAATAATTAATTTTTTGATGCACTCCAAAACATTATCTGCTGCTACGTGCCATGGAAGATTAGAGAGCGGAAAAGGTAAACTTTTTTCATAGTCCCTCCTTTCAGTACAAAAATGAACCCGATTCAAATATACAAAGTAATGTTGAGCAATACAAACCTTTGACTGAGGGAATCATAAAACCCAGATTGGATTTTTTGTCTAAATTCCTTCAGTTGCGATCCAGGATTTTCCTTCGGTGTTTCTTCAGCTTCACTTTTTCTCTTTTTTTCTTTTTTCGATTTTTCATCATTAGTCTTTGATTCACTTTCAGAGCGTTTTCGTTTATTTTCATAAGTCTTGGACCTAAAAATTTAGTTACTTAAAATCCTCTTTGAACTGAATCGACATTCTACCTGAAGTGATTATAAGTTCTGAGGGATCTGAATGTTCCGCAGAAGAGGTATACTACCATTTGGATAGTGCCGTATACTACCATTATTACATGACGTTATAAAAACATTTTTTTTACACGACGTCTTAGGTCGCACCGATATAAAGAAGTCAGCCCTTGGAAACCGTTTAACTGATACCAAACAATCAGCTGTAGGAAGAATGAGGTTAGTTCGCACTTACGAATGACAAACAGCCAAGAATCGCGTTTTTTGGTCATCCACCCGGGGCTAAACGAACTGCAGGCCGTTCCCAAATGGAGCGGTAAGAGGACTTAAAAGGTTTAATAGAAACTGGAACAGAGCGATTAGGGTGGACAAGCGTGGTCAGCTGTGTTGGCTTGGTGCTGCAATAATTTGTTAGCAGTAGTAATGGTAGACCTTTGGAAAAATATTTCACCTAAATACCATGCAAAAACAATTCGTCTGAATAGGTTTTACGACTTGCAAAGACTAAACATAATTAAAACTTTGGACTTCAAAAATGTTCAAACATAAACACTGTCACACTAATCCATTTAGCGTTATTTTAATTTTTATGATTAAAGCATTTTAATACCTTTGATGCTCAATTCAAACTTAAAAACTTTTTCGCATGCTGACCAAAGGTCTGCGTTGCGCAGTTATTGGTCTCCTGATTCAATGCCTTCGGTCGGGGATGCAATGTGTAGTTGGGGGAATATCATCCGACGCTTCCCTTGCTTTTCCCCCAGATTTCTCCAGGTACCCATTTAGAGCTGGATCGACTCTGGCTGAGCTTACAGGGTCACACCATTGACCCCCGTTCCAAACCAAATAACCGACGACACCAGGACTCGAACCCCCGACCTCAGGAAGGTAGCTCATAATATGTAATAACTATTAAATACATATAATAGATATTTTAGTTGGGTGCAGTGGAGTTACTGTCAAGCGTAATGTCCCCATTAGATACCACAGAGGATACAATCTCCTTTATACACTCTTTTTTATGCTTAGAATTTAAAGATTACTTAAATTCAATTGAGGATGTTGATTGATATAAGAAATTGTAAGGTTTCACATACTAACAAATTCGACAATTCTAAATCACGATTAGAAATAGAAGATTTTCAAGCAAGAATGAATACAAAAAATTCTTAAGGTGAAACTGAACTCTACCATTTCCCACTAAAAAGTAAGAAAATTGATTTTAAGCGTTTATTTACTTACTTACCTTTTAAATGAATCTTGTTATTAGCGCAGTTCGTAAAAAAAAAAAAAAAAAGGTCCTTTTAAAAACAAAAAGTTTTTTCAGAAGATAGGGGTTTTGGGTTTTTAACCTAAACTTTGGAACCAATTTCCGAGCCAGAGGTATTCTCTAGTTTCTGACGAGAAATAGTCTTTTTACGACGAATTGAAGAGTCGGAGACATATTTTTAGGGGAATTGGAAATCAGGACCCCATCCCCCCTGATTCAATTTTAGAGACCATAGGGACTTTGTGGCAAACCTATATCAACAGTTTTCGCTGTTTCTGCGAAATCGTTTTAAAACTGTTTTGTAAATTGATTGGCAAAAGATAAGAAGACAATTCGGCGACTGCGTAGCTCCGCTTAGCACAGACGTTTGACAGCCAAGACGTATGCAATACAGCAAAAAAGTTTGACTTCTTAACAAAGTGCTAAATTCGTTCAATATACGCATGTTCCTGATGCTAACAATTGTTTGTTTATACATGGAAGTTTGGCTTGAAATTTAAAAATTAAAAGCAAATACGAAACTTGTCCACGATCATTTTAGTATCTGTCTTATGCTCAAAGTTTACTAAATTAGCAACCAATAAACGGAATTATAAAGAACAGTCCCTTGCTTGATCACCGCAATCACTTTGGTTACCCAATAGTCTTGAACCCTCTTTTTCATACCCACTTACTCAACCTTAGGGCCTTTTTGATTTCTGAATAAGCTTGAAAACTTTCAGATAAGCATGGATTTATAAATATCGGATCAAATTTGTTTTAGGATACGGAAAACACAACGCTATTTTACGCGATCTCATTACTCCATACGTTGTGTGAGGGCCGTAGAAGAGAGAAAGGCGATAGCGCCATCGTTTAAATACCGCTCATGGGAAATCGGAATCCTCTTGGGTTAAGCAAAGCAGTTTCTCCCGTTGTTTGAGTTTAGTTATACAAGGCATTTGGCTCAAACTTACTTATAATGGGACAATACCTTAGATTGCAAGAGAAAACATTCTAACACACTTTTTAACTAGTGTTCTAGCCCAATGTTCCAGCCGACTAGTGTTTTAGTATTTTTTGTCCTTGGTACGAGAAACGTTTTAGCACTCTTTGGATTATTGTTTTAATCCCAAAGACACTTAAAATTTCCATACCTTTCTCCTTAAACCTAAAGTCTCTTGGACAACGAAGTAGAAAATACCCCAGTGGTCAGTTTTTTATTCTCTTTTCAATTAAAAAGCCATGTTGTCATAGGAGCAAACATTCTCATAAAAACTGGCAGCACATAAGTTTTACAGCATTCAATGAATTTTTTTTTTCAATTAAAATTAAAAAAGTTAAAAGTGCTCGTCAAGAGTTCAAGTTTAAGTGCCCGCGGAAAGTAACTGATTACTTATATATTTTAGAAACGAATTTCTTGAAAGTAGGATACTGAAGATGCACAATAGCCCTATTTAAAAAAACAAAACAAAAAAAACATGAATCCGAGACACACTGAAACATGCAGGAAGGGACAGTTTCTCTCCTCTGTTTTCTAAGAAATCTCTGGGAAAGAACTTCTTGAACAAAAATAAAACGACATCAGACTATTTCACAAAAACGACCTCGGACTTTTTCACGTATACTTCTCACTAAGTTCTTTGTGATTGACATTCATGAACATACATGTCAAATAACGAAATTATTAAAGCTACAAATCGAATTAACACAGAAAAAAGACAAAATAATGTTTGGCCTTCCGTTTTAATGTTCAAGATTTTACTACAATCAGTACTTCTTTTCAACATGGGCACGACTTAAACCAAAACACTAAAAAAAACTTTTTTTTTTTTATAAAACTGATAAAGGGCACTTCTATTTTTAGTCATAAGCTGAGCCAAAAACGACTCTGCCAACCAAAGTAATAAAATATGACATCAGATTAATCTAAATATGTATACATGTTGCTATATGTATATTTGTTACTATAACTGATAAAATATGATATCAGATTAACCTAAAATATTCGTCATACCTAATAGTAATGTCTTAAAGCAATTATGTCACAAAATATCACTTATCTCAAAATTTAAGAGTACCTACAGACTTTCAAATACATATCACATCCCTATGTGTGAGCAAAGGTGTCCACGCAAATTTTCCATGAAAAGGAGAAGGAGGGAGACAAGTCTACAATATATTTTTTGCACAAGTGTGCAGAAAATAATTTTGCACAAAAACTGTCACAATATTTTGTAATATTTAGAAATTTACACCTATTACGTATTTCGGGAACTTTCCCGAAATACGTAACAGGGTATCTTTGCCGAAACGAATTACGTATTTCCTGGAAAAACATAAATACGTAATATTTCGGGAGAAGACAAGAGCCCTCCCTTGTGGAGGGCCGCTATTGCTTCAAGAATATCAATCCCGTTTCTAGATCTAGAACATTATTTTGTAGAGAAACATATTTTTGTTCATCCTATGCAAGATTGCACGACACTATTTCTGCGTTCTGGATAAGAGAACCTTAGAATTGCATCTGAGGTTCAGACATATACAAAATATAAAAGCTAAATATTCAAATGAGATCCAAAATATAAATCTAAAAAATGAGAAAACAAATAACTACAAAGACCAGAAACAATCCTATTCAAAAAAATTAGAAAAATAATTTATTTGGCAATAAAAATTCATGAGATCGTTTTTGAAAATTATTAAAACTTACGATCCGTAAAACTTCGACACGGGTGTCTCATCAGGTTTGTATACTTCGTAATTTGGATGCTGCTTTAAGAATAACTCCAATTCTGTTGCAAGAGGTGCCTTTGATCCTATTAGACAAAATTATAATAACAACATACACCATTCATAAACATAACAGAAAATGTGGCGATACGGCTGCGTTTTTATTTTAACACGTACATATAAAAAAGGGAAGAAAAGTAGGAAGATCTTTTTCTATTTTTTTATAACATTCAAGTCAAGATTCTCAAAACGTTTATTATTATTAGGTTGTTTTCAAATCCAGTCGACATGTTTACATATAGCCCTCAAAAACGGGCCTAAGAGAAATCATGAGCTTCATCCCCCACCCCCATAGCATTAACCTTAAGATGAACATTGATAAAAATGTATCTTTAATTTTTAGTCAAAATCGCCTTTTTGTGGGTGATTAATACCGAAGTCCAAGAAAGCCAGAGTACGTTTTGGTAATTGGAGGCTTGATAAATGTTTTCCAAAAGAATTGTCTAAGGATAGTTTTAGATACCAGTTTGACTGACCGTATTTAAAACAATAACCTGTACAAAAAAATATGTGTCGATCCCACTTTCTAGGCTTTTAATGAACGGTTATGACGCCTAGGCCGCGTTTCATGGATAGCAGATTGACTAAGGATAGTTTAAGGTACCAGATTGACTGACCGTGTTTAAAGCAATAACCTGTACAAAAAATATGTGTCGATCCCACTTTCTAGGCTTTTAATGAACGGTTAAGACGCCTAGGCCGCGTTTCATGGATAGCAGATTGACTAAGGATAGTTTAGGGTACCAGATTGTTTGACCGTGTTTAAAGCAATAACCTGTACAAAAAATATGGTTCGATCCCACTTTCTAGGCTTTTAATGAACGGTTATGACGCATAGGCCGCGTTTCATGGATAGCAGATTGACTAAGGATAGTTTAAGGTACCAGATTGACTGACCGTGTTTAAAGCAATAACCTGTACAAAAAATATGGGTCGATCCCACTTTCTAGGCTTTTAATGAACGGTTATGACGCATAGGCCGCGTTTCATGGATAGCAGATTGACTAAGGATAGTTTAAGGTACCAGATTGACTGACCGTGTTTAAAGCAATAACCTGTACAAAAAATATGGTTCGATCCCACTTTCTTGGCTTGTAATTAACGGTTAATACGCATAGGCCGCGTTTCATGGATAGCAGATTGACTAAGGATAGTTTAGGGTACCAGATTGTTTGACCGTGTTTAAAGCAATAACCTGTACAAAAAATATGGTTCAATCCCACTTTCTAGGCTTTTAATGAACGGTTAAGACGCATAGGCCGCGTTTCATGGATAGCAGATTGACTAAGGATAGTTTAAGGTACCAGATTGACTGACCGTGTTTAAAGCAATAACCTGTACAAAAAATATGGTTCGATCCCACTTTCTAGGCTTGTAATGAACGGTTAAGACGCATAGGCCGCGTTTCATGGATAGCAGATTGACTAAGGATAGTTTAGGGTACCAGATTGTTTGACCGTGTTTAAAGCAATAACCTGTACAAAAAATATGGTTCGATCCCACTTTCTAGGCTTTTAATGAACGGTTATGACGCCTAGGCCGCGTTTCATGGATAGCAGATTGACTAAGGATAGTTTAAGGTACCAGATTGACTGACCGTGTTTAAAGCAATAACCTGTACAAAAATATGGTTCGATCCCACTTTCTAGGCTTGTAATGAACGGTTAAGACGCATAGGCCGCGTTTTATGGATAGCAGATTGACTAAGGATAGTTTAGGGTACCAGATTGTTTGACCGTGTTTAAAGCAATAACCTGTACAAAAAATATGGTTCGATCCCACTTTCTAGGCTTTTAATGAACGGTTAAGACGCATAGGCCGCGTTTCATGGATAGCAGATTGACTAAGGATAGTTTAAGGTACCAGATTGACTGACCGTGTTTAAAGCAATAACCTGTACAAAAAATGTTACAGCAGGCGAACCTTTACCTTCACTCCTTTCACTGTAGTACAATTTTTTTTAAAAACAAAATTCGGAAAAATAAACACGAATTCGACTCCATTTTCCGTTTTAAAATAATCTAAATTCATAGTTAGACACCATCAATGCCATCTACCAAAAACACATTAATGGACAAATACTGATAATTTAGGTTAAGTAAAGTTAGATTAGTTAGATGGCACTTGGACGTAAACATATTTAAAAATTTGATAGAAAAAGAAATTGAAAAAGAAGGAACGAAGTGAATATAAAGGTTCTCCCTCCTTCAAAATATACAAACTGGGATTATTTTCCATATTATGAAGTAAGAATTTTTTTCTTCACATGTTTCCTTATGCAGAGGACTGACCCTACTATTCCAATTGATGTTAGTTTCGTTCTTGCTTTAATAAGAGTAATCAATTAAAACCCTCTATACTCAGGTAATGCAATACGAGGAGTGTAATAGCAGAAAAAGAAAAACGAAACTTCTAACCGGGAACACCAACACATGAAGAAGAAGAAGAAAAAAAAAACACAAAAAAAAAAACGAAAAATAAAGCTAACTTTACGACTCAGATCATCTCACATCGATGAGACTTTATTCTCGTTATTGCATTGATTTTTACAAAGCATCTAAATGTAAATAAGGCAACAACATTTAGGATGGAAGATAGAAATAATGGTCTTTGTTGGATAGATTATATTAAATACAAAGCAGCAAGCACGCACACAAGCATGCTCAAGGCGCGAAGTGGCATACTTTGGTAAATGTCAATAAAACAATAAATCTATGTTATTAAACGAGCAATAATTGTATACTGTATTATCTATATATCTGTAATTTTTGTTCTCAAAAACAACGTTGTAATTTTTTGAAAATTAGCACACTACCATTTTCCAGTGTGAAAAAAAAAACGATTTAGATAGGTCAGAACTTTTAACAAAATTCTTTTCCCCTCCTAACCTCTTAATATTTTTCATAAGGCGGTTGCTGGCTGAAATTAGAGACCCCTGAAGGTTGAGAGCCTTGAGCACAAGTTGGAGTTTAGAGCGCGATTTGTTTGATGATAAACTAGTTCATTCCGAGATTTTATAGAAAGACATTCCCGTTCTATGGTATGAAGTGAGCCACGGATTCTTAATTCTTTCGCACTTAATGCCACACATTGTGGCAGAAAATTTATAATAGTGATTTGCATACCAGGGTACCAAATATTCATGAATACAATCAGTGTTCATTTAATAAGACTGTTCGTTTTCTGGGGTGAAAAGATCTAGATAGGTCACGACTTTGGAAAGATTTGTTTAGTAAATTTCTTTTTTTTCGGATATAATAAGAAATAGACACACAGCTCGAAATAAGGATTGTTTTCAGTAAACTGCAGATTAAGTTCTGATCTTTTGAGCACGGGGGTTTCAGCCCGACAGTTTTATTCTTGGAAAAATATTTGGCTTTTTTTCGGCTCATCTTTGGTTTAGTGCAGCTCTTTACTTCTTTTTTTTTTAAACTTTTGTTATGGAAAGTTTTTTTTTTTAATTAATACCAGTAAGAAAACGATTTTTGTTGAAACGATGACAAGTTACCTTGCAAAAGTGAGCCGGTGGATGTATCATACACGGGTATTCGTTCAACTTTGACCTGAGTATGACGACTTGGAGGGGGCGGTGCTTCCGCTAACATCATAACCTTCCTTGGCTCAGCTTTTGGGATAGGTGATACCATGGATTTCTCATAATACTTTCTCTGCCCTGTAGCCCTTTCAGAAGCAGATTCTTCACTAGAAGCGTCTTCCCTATTCTTTGACCTCATTTCGGTTTTCAACATTGGTGGAGTAATATTTTTTGCAGGAGTTTTGTGCTTTCCGAGAGGATGCCTATCAAATATTTCATTGGACATGAGTTCATCGCCAAAGCTTTTTCCTTTTCTTCCATTATCTTTTGGTATTGGGGAAGTCCTTTCACGATGCTTTGCCCTCACTGGAGTATTCTTCTCAAGTTCTGGTCCTTGATTTGAGTCATCTCTTTTATCTTCTCGCTTTACACTCTACATTAAAAACAACAAAATAATCAAATCAAAAATTTACAAAAGGGAGATAAGATAAATCAAAAAGTCAACTAATAATACTTAATTCTATTGTACTGTGATATACAATAATAACAATACAATATAATAATGATACAGTAATATGAATACAATAATGATACAGTAATATGGACTTCTACAATAATAATACAGAATAATAATATTCTAATTCTAGGAGTCCATTTCTAGAAGTAATACTAGAAATGGACGGTTAATCACAACAGGGTATTAGAAAAATGGGAGATTTCCCTAGGAAAAAGAGCTGAGAAACTTTATCGATTCTGAAAACGAAATTACATCAATTTTCTATTTTTAATAAAACAAAATGCTATCTTTATTTTCCGCTTATTACGCAAATATACTCATTGGCCAAAAAAAGGGTCATGCATTCGTGCATGCACAACGCCGTCTAGAAACAAGAGAGATAAAAAATAACTATTCTCCCTACCTAAGGCATACGTTACCTTACATTTTTTGCTTTAAAAAAATATATTCTACAAGCTGTCAAGTTCAGCCTCCTCAGCTTCTTACAACATTTTTTTTTATCTATTCAAATTTCAAACCCTACTTTGTTACAAACCCTACTTAATTGTTGATAACTATACCATTTTCCCACTTTTCTAGGCTTGGGGCAGTCAGTTACTTGCGTAGAGAGTTTTTCTAAGGAGGGGAGGAGGGAATTTAATTAAGAAAAAAGAAAAGAAAAAAAAAAGCTGAATGAAAAATATCCGGGAAAATAGAATCTTGGTAGGTTGAGTGATTTCTGATGGATGGCCTAGGCTTGTGTGCTGGAAATATTTCAGGTAAGAAGGGGCGAGTGAAAGTACTAAAAACATGCAAATTATATGGGAAATGTAAGAAACTATAGACAAAACTGTAAAATCTTGAAAAACTTTTCAGGGGGGAGGGAGAGAGTATTAAAATGGGAAAAAAAATTCAAACTGCGAAAAAAAGATGAGTCAAAATAAAATTCTGAAATATACTTTTGTTTTCTGAAACAAATAAACTATTTGTTCTGCTGTAGAAACCACAAACATAAAAGAAAGAGCGATTAAATTGATTTATAAAAGCAAAGATTAATACAAATTAAAATTACAAAATTACTCTGCAAGAGTTTTTCCTTCGGGGGACAAATCTGTCAAAAACACAAAAATAGGTTAATTATACAAAATTTTGAGAAAAAAATTTTCCTTGGGAATTAATAATGTTAATGTTTGAACTTTTACGACAAAACTCGTGGTCAAATTAAGATAATGGTTTTACTTATTTACATTCACGGTTCAACGTGGCAACAATGACGAAAATGTGACACTACCCTAAGAAATTTTTAATTTCCGAATAACCATAAGAAAAATGACAGAAAATCAAGATCTACAAGATGAATGGACCTATGACGGGTCTACCAGGCCAAAAATACTTTCTTACATATATATATATATATATATATATATATATATATATATATATATATATATATATATATATATATATATAATATAAAGTTTTATTGCGTGAAAGTTTATGGACAAAAAGCGTGGTCAAATTAGGATAATGGTTTTGCTGATTTACTTTCACGGTTCAACGTGGCAACAGTGATCAAAATGTGACACAACTCTAAAAAGTTTTTAATTTCTGAATAACCATAAAAAAAAATCACAGAAAATCACGATTTTCAGAATGAATTAACCTAAAATTGGTCTACCGGGCCAAAAATACTTTGATGTCCTTGGTTCTTCATATGAACAAATTTGCAAGATTTATTTTTATTCTTTGAACATAACGCTAAAAACTATATATACCTATATATACCAACCCACAAGAGAATTTTACTATAATTTTAGTAATTTTTTTTTGTTAACTTGAGAAAACATAGCTGTTTGTAAAATGGCTTTTAACTATTTTTTCACTTGGAGAACGGAAACAAACTTATAAAATCTTGCATTTAAGATATTAAAAAAGTAGTTTACGAGTTGTAGCATTAATTAACATTAATTATTCTGTCATGCCTTGTTGTCTGTTAATATTTTTTGCGACTAAAATTGATTTAAAACACTTCGACTAAAATTTATAAAATAAGGATATTAATTTTTGCATAAACTAATACCTTATTAAGCTTTTGTTATGGCTACAAAGGTAAGTTTTGCACTGTTCTGCGATAGCAATGGAATTTCTAAGAAATACATTGGCAAAAACCCTTAAGCGCTAGTACCGACAGTAAATTATATGAGCTATAGTGACTTTGTGCAGCTCTTTTTTATTAGTTGATTTTTACAAATTTAAAGCCTTTATAGCGCTTCCGTTAACGCTAGTGTTTAATAAGGAATTTTAATTAGGCTTACATTTAGCATGAGATAAAATAAAAATAAAATTCTCTTCTTAAAATAAAATCTCATCTTTAATTTTGCTAATCACTATTTCAGTAGTGGTTAATAGTATTTGGTTTATTTATTTTTTTACCAAATATACCAGTATTTGTGTTTTCTTTATCATTAGATATGAATTGCACTACTGGACGTGAAGAATTGTATATGCAGAGGTGCATTTTTGCATGGAAGCTTTTTGCAACTTATTGAACAATAGAAAAACTGTTGCATTACAATTGTTTTGCTTTTGATACAAACATAAATATGCAGAAATTGGAATTATAAGCATGATTATCAAATAGAAAAGAAGCAAAAGAGAGAGAGAAAGAAAGAAAGAGAGAGCGCGCAAATAGATAGAAAGAGAAAAGAGAGAAAGGAGGACGGACAAGGAGAGAAAAAAAAGAGAAGGAGCGGGGCTTAAAGGAGATATAAAGAGGGAGGGCGGGATAGGAGAGAGAGACCTTTATTTCACAATCCCACAGTTAAAACACAAGTGGGCAATAAAGATAGATGGATAGATAGATAGATAGGATAGAGAGAGAGAGTGAGTGAGTGAAAGAGAGAGAGAGAGAGAGAGAGAGAGAGAGAGAGAGAGAGAGAGAGAGAGAGAGAGAGAGAGAGAGAGAGAGGGGGAGAGAGAGAGAGAGAGAGAGAAATGAATAGGGACAAGGGGGAGAAAAGTGAGAGGAGGTTGCGGAGAGACATAGAAAAAGAGAAAGAACTACATGAACTTGTGAAATTGGTAATACAAGGAGCTATTTTGTCACTTTCATGAGTGGATAATCATGGCTAAGAAAAATAAATAGATGAACAAAAAAAACGAAGAAAAACAGATGTTTTGTTGAAAAAAGATTTAGGATACGGTTCCATGTAGCATTAAGATTTGAGGAAATAAGGGACACACGTTTCATCTCCGTTTTATAACAAACCTTAGTTTGGGATGAAAGAGGACGATAACTGGCTGACTCTGGAATGGTTTCTTGAGCATGCGTAATAACGCACTTATCACTGCAGTAGATGGAGCTGGAGCGGGCCGAATTCTTGCACGATTTTATTACGCACTTGACTCTCTAAAAAATGTAAGCTAGTTCGAAATATTCAATCAGAGTTCATGCGGTGGTATCAATCAAATCTAGAACTAACCTTCCTATATTAACAAACTGTTAGTTATTACTTTTATACCTATTTCTATAAATAATTTCTATGAACATTGATACACACATGAGAATAGGTTCTGTAAAATACTTCAGTGAGAGTAGAATTAAATTTCTTCGAACAACCAAAGTAAAGTGATAAATACCATATGGTCAATGTTAATCGATCCTTTCACAAGGTAAAAAATTTTCTTTAAAATATTAAAACAAACTCGTCGAGAAAACGACGAATTGCCCCATAATTCCTAAATATGCTAGATATATATATATATACATATATATATATATATATATATTGATAGTCTGTATCTGTATCTGAAATATACTGTAAAGTATACTGTACAGTACGAGTGAAATATCTCGTATATGTGAAATATACTGTATCTGAAAATGATTAATGAAAATTTTTTAATGATTCATTTTCCCTTTTTTTAATGTTGTTAAGGAAAGCTTATTTTTGCAGGGAAGGTTGAAAGCCAAGTATCTAACACATTTTTACCTGACGGGTTAGAAAGTGGAAAAGTTTGTAAATTGTAAACTTTCTACAAAACCGCAACGATAAAAACACTAATCATCAAGGCCGTACCTATGGGGGGGGGGGGATGTTTGTCTGACTCATAAAAACGTAACAAAAATGGATATAAACAAATTTTTTAAGCGTTTTTTGAGTTTTTTTTTGTGTAAACCCCCCCCCCCCCGAAAAAAAAATCATGGGTACGGCCTTGCTAATTATCAAGCTAAAAGGACACAAAGAAACGTACTGGATAGCTCAAACGAACTGACTTACTTATTTTAAGAACATTTTCACTTATACAATATAATCGCAATTTAATATTCAACAGCCACCATCAATAGAAGCCAAAACCAAAATCAAAGCCCTAATTCAAGAAAATTATACTTTCTTCTCTATATTATGGGAAGGCAAGTTCGGTTCTGTCTATACTAACGTTGTGGATTTAACATACAAATGTTAGTTCTACCGGATTTATTGGTAAATGTTTGTTCTGCCGCAAGGTAGGCTGATGGTGTAGTCTTTCAGTCATAAAATTCAATCTTCTTTATTCTTTTTATCACAATGTTCTACTTTTATTATTTTTTCTGCAGTTTTACTTAATTGGCTTCTTTTTTGTTTTGTCAACACTAAAGACTGCATATCGTCGGGACAAAAGTTAGGACTGATTGAGGTAACTCTGACGTGACCAAGGAGCATCTGACACTCTTAATTCTTTGGTGCTTTAATTTGTATTAACTAATTAAATAAACGTAATTCAATTAAACGTAAAATAAAACGTAATCAAATAACGTAGATTAAATTAAACGTAATTAAAAATTACTAGCGCCACTACATTAACAGTGCACTACAACTTGAACACAACGTAGCTTAAACATTTCAAAACGAACTTAATTTCAATCCGTATATGCATTTCAATAATAGACCTAAGCTTTCTTGGATCCAACTTGAAAATTTGTGATTTTTTGGGAAAATATTAATTCTTTTTAAAAAAAAAGGTAGACTCATTTATCCGTAATATTGTTCTTTATTGAATATAGAAATAATTAATAGAAAATTAGATTAGTAGGCAGAACACAGGCTAGTTAAAAAAAAAGTGTGGACACAAATATCTATTTTTCCTTTTTGGAAAAAGGGAGTTGGGGGATTTTCCCTAACTTCTTTCCCAACTCTTCTTATTTTTTTACTTTCGTTCAATGAACAGGAAAAGTAAAAAAAGAGGAAATATATTAAATACAGCAAATATTTTTAATTAATTTTATAATTAACTTTGACGGGAACAACGTTGACCGTTTTCTTTCTTTCCGAGAAGCAACTTGAGTCTCTGGTTTTATTAAATTCCGGTAATTAGTTATTCAGTCACTAATTACTCACTGATTTCTGCCGTTTCAAAATGAAAGTAAAGTTCGACATAATGTCAGAGTAGGGAAAGGCTGCTAAGTGTTACTAACCATACAACATTATTTTTGCATGATTTTTTTTTAGCAATTCGTCTTAAACTGAAGAGGCAATAAGCTGGCTTTTGTTATAATGTGAATGAAGGGAAGGGGTATTACCATGTCACTGAATGATAATTGTTGACTCCCATACCCCCCCTCCTTACTCTTCTTATGCATACAATTTGTTTAGTTTTCCTAGTCACAATTGAAGTTTCTTCAGCTCCTTGATTAGCTTCAGCTCCACTAACTAGAATTCAAAAATTTAGAATCCATTCTCCCACATCCATCTTCAGCTCCCTGAAGCTCAGAAAGTCCAAATTTTGAATACAGTGTCCATGATTATTAAAACAACAACAACAATAACAACAGGGAATGTCCACTATCTATTCTCCATTTCACAGGCATTCGTCTAATTTTTCTTTCAAACTCTTAAATTCCTTTTTCAATTAACTTTTAACGAAATTTTGAAAATATTCCGGTTCAGGAGAGAAAAAGAGAGTGAATTAGAAAGAAAAGGAAGAGAGAAGGAAAGACAGAAAATAGAAAAGAAAGAGAGAAGAAAATCTAAAAAAAGAAAGAAAGTAACAAATCTATGTGAGCGTATCTCACAACCTTTCCTATAACTTAATTAAACAAAATAAATAAGAGACTTGCCACAACTGGAACAATAAGTTTTAGCACTAGTAGCGAATTGACTACAAAGCATAATATAGGTTTGTTACAATTGACTACAAAACAAACATAAAAAACATACTTCATTTGGTGGTTTTTATGTTCTGTACAAAAATATTACCTCATTATTCAACTACACAAAATAGTTTTTTATAATTTTTTCTTGCTCAAATCCCAAAACAAATGGCTGTTCCAGCAAACTGTGAAACGATGTAAAAGTTGTGCTCTCTTCAAAGACTAATTATGTGTCCAATGTTATTTCGGCCATCATGATAGGATTTTGGTAAAAGAAAATGGACTGAAAACAATGGTGTGTCAAAAATTCGCTAAAAATTTATTTTTGAAATGGAACTTCAATTTCACTAAAGTTCGAATTTTTGAAAGTGAAGTTTCAAATTACTACCAGGAATACTCTGTCTCACTCGGCCAAAGAGTGTCACTTGCTTAATACCTTCAAATTTTTCTATTTCTTTTACTTCTGAGCAAGGCCGCATCCAGTGGGGAGGGGGTTAGGAAGTTTAACCAAAATTTCTGAGCAAGGCCGCATCCAGTGGGGAGGGGGTTAGGAAGTTTAACCAAAATTTTCGTCCGACTAGTAACAACGTAACAAAAATACATATAAACTAATTTTTTTATGCGATTTCAAAATTTTTTTTTTGCCCCCCCCCCCCTCCCAGAAAAAATCGTGGATATGGCCCTTCTTCTGAGGGATTTTTTTTCTTTTTTCACTGTTCTTTTCATTTTTTTTGGATCTTTATGAGGTGAATGTCTCTGTTTCATGTTGGAAACGCCTGTTAGTAATGTTTATTGTGCATAGCACCTCACTCTTGCTTGCTTTAAGGATGATAATAGAGGGCTGACAGTTCGCGATTTTTTTTTTGCTTTTCATTCTATTTTCTTTTTTTTCTCTTTCTCCCCCAGCACCATGGCCATAAAACCTTGCGGGGGAATATGTTGGTAAATTTTCTGCATTCAAATGTTTTTTATTGTTGTTGAATAAATGGACTCTGAGTTGATTCCTACAATATCTTGTTATTTCATATTTCATTAAATAAAATAAAGCCTTTCCGAAAAAGGCAATTACCTGATTTGAAGGGGTAGAATCCTTACTCTCAACTACCATATAGTTTCTGATGTCTGCGTTTCTGGAGGCATCTTGCGGCTTTGACTGTTTGGTAGGGGGTTCATTTGATAATGTACTAGCATTTTGTTTTTGTCTTTTCAGATTTTCCTCTTCCTGTTTTTTGGCAGAGGATTCTAATTCTTCTCTTTGACGTTTCTTTGCTTCTTTTTTGCAGGGAGGACAAATCCATTCTTCTCCTCTCTCTTCCATTTCTTTGCCTAAAATATTTAATGATTTTAAGGATTATTAAAGCATCAGTTTTTATTGTTTTTATTACGTATATTAGGGAGTTCGCCCCCTAGTCAATACCTCGCTCTTTACGCTAAAGTTCGAATTTTGTTCGAATCACAAAGGCCGTTTAATTAGAATAGATAGCTCTTTTGATAGTACTAAAAAAAACTTTAGCGTAAAGAGCGAGGTATTGACTAGGGGGGAACCCCCTCATAAAAGTAATCATTTCTGTTCGTTTTAAGTTTTAATGTTGCTCCTTACTTTCAGTTAATAAAAACTTGTTTTTTTTTATTTAATTTCTGATCGTTATTTAAATAATGCTGGGAAATCTGGCACCCCCTTCATAGAAATGTCCCTTATCCCAAGGAAACATCCTCTATGGACAGATTCTCCCCCGTAACCCCTACTCCGCCCCCCCACCAGAAAAAAATTCCTCCTGAAAACGCCTGTATACTTCCCAATAACCAATACTATATCTTAACAATGGGCAAAGTTTGTAACTTACATCCCTTCCCCTGGGACTGTGGGGGATTAAGTCATGCTCAAAGACATACTAATTAGATTTTCGACTATGCTGAACAATATGGCTACCTCAAAATTTTGATTGGGTGACTTCAGGAAAAAAATGACCATGGGAGGGGGCCCAGTTGCCCTCCAATTTTTTTGGTCACTTAAAAAGGGCATTAGAACTTTTAATTTCCGTTCGAACGAGCCCTATCGTGATATTCTAGGACTAGTAGGATTCTCTGATACGCTGAATCTGATGGTGTGTTTTTCATTAAAGTTCCATAGCTTTTAGGGGCTATTTCACCCTTTTTTCGAATTAAAAAATGTTCTCAATTTTGTTTTATCGTTAATCACGCGTGACTTTTGATGGGTAAGACTAAACTTGATGAAACTTATATATTTGAAATAAGCATAAAAATCTGTTCTTTTGATGTATCTATTGGTATCAAAATTCCGTTTTTTACAGTTTCGGTTACTATTGAGCCGGGTCGCTCCTTACTTACAGTTCGTTACCACGAACTATTTGATACATCTCTGATTGAAAGCAATTCTGATTAAGAGTCTCTGTTTAACTGTCGCCAGTTGCCATGGGGAGTACCAAAGTTCTATTATAATGCTTTTTAATCAAAGGAATACTTTTTGAATACTTTCTGCAAAACTAGTACTTTTTTGTTATTTTTTGTTAAAAGCCGTACCTTTTTAGAGGAATTTGTTAAAAGTAGTACCGCTTTAAAATTTAATGTTCCAGATATCAACTTGCTCATTAGCTATCTATTTCCCTGCAAGAAAGGAGCTATTTTCGGTTTTTTTTATACAAGCATTCGTCTAACGAGAAGTAAGACATAACATACTAGTATTTTCGTTTTTCATTTATTTTCATAATTGTTATGCTAACAAATAGACGTTCCATTATATTATAGGGTACAGACAGACTGCATTTGGTTGTTTTTTTTCAGACATATATTAGATAGGATCAAGAAAGAAGAATAATTTTACAGATACACTAATCATAGGTAAATATTATCTTGAAAAGAATAGGTAGTAAAGATTATAAGAAGTTATTTCATAATAAAACATCATAATATAGGCACCTCATTATTAAAGTACTAAGGTAGAGGGGGGGCTTTGGTGCCCACCCTCTTCCTGAAATTCCTAGACTAACTTTTATCGGATTTTTTTACCCCTTCCTGTTTAACTATTTATCCCCCCTCCCAATCCCTAACTTAATGCTAGAATATAATTTAAGATTACAACCAAAAGTGTGTTGTTTTTCAATGGCATTATGAACAACTGCTAGTTAGAAATATTAAAAATACAAAAATGGTAGAAGCTGTCAAAGTGAGTTAATTTTGGATTATAGAAAAGCCAGGTATCAATGGGGTAAATTGGAGAATGGTCTACCCTCCCCCCTCCTTTGATTCTTTGTCCCCTTAGATTTTGAAAGGAAATGTTTTGAGGGATACTTTATTGAAAAATCCTTTTTTGTATATTCAGTGAAAAAATTAAATTGATAAATTTCCCCCTCCACCCTGGAAAAGGAAAGCTAAATTTTGTGCCCCTCGTCCTCTATAATTTTGGTATTTAATGCTAAAGAGTAACTAAGATGTTCAAATAAGATGTACTCCTTAAGGTGTTCCACTTCACCAAACACGCGGCAAATTTTTTGCAAGGTATTATTTTTTATGCTGTGAGAGTGCTTTTTAGGGACCCTGAATAGTACCAACAATTTCCTTGGAGTGGCAACCCTGTTGTCATGGCTCTTTTGAATCACGGCTAATGTTAAGCAAAACAATTAGAAAAAAAATTCCATAATGAAACCTAAATTTTAAAAAAGGAACAAAGATGACTCAGCATGCTATTCTATAGGAACTTGTCTGAAATTCGTTGGCAGATTTTAAAAACCGTTAACATTGAAATTTCAAGACTACTTTGCATTTCTTTTTATAGTCAGAGACACACATATCCTCACATTTGTCCACTAGTATTTCTTTACTCTGGACATAAAAAAGGAATGTAAAATTTGAGCTAAAAATGATGAAAATGAACACTCAATAGAACCTTTGAATCAATTACCACCCCTAAGATGTAGGTTCCATTTTTTTTTAAATACCAATGACGGAGGGACATCTTACCAACCGTTAAAGAACTGACTTAAATATCAAAGATTTGCAGAAATTACTTACCCATAGCACGAGTAACTCCAACACAGTTTCCATGAAACCACTCTTCACACTTATCACAGCAAATCATAAATCGATTGTTATGTGGCTTCCGGCAAATACACCACAGTTTATCTGGATCGTCTTCACTATGCCAGGACTCCTCACTTTCACCAGCTTCACTACCTTGTTCGTCAACTTCTCTTTCTTCTTCTTTTTCTTCCTTAATCTCACCTTTCACACGATCTTTTTTCTCTGACTTGTTAGGTGAGGCTTTATGACCTTTGTTTCTATGTTTTGCTTCTTGAGCTGATTTCTTAGCTGGTTCTGAAAAATGAACAATAAACGGAAAAAAAGCCAACAACTTTCTGACTTTTAAGCAAGGCAGAATTATTACAATTTTGGGCAACTAAAAGTGCAGGATAATGCAGAATCCTTCAAAATTTCACGACTTACCCCTATAACATATATTTGTATAAATATAATTAGTCTGATTTGCAGTTGTTGTCTATTCCACAGCCTTTGGCAAAAGGAACTACTGTAACCAGTTACATTTTAGTTTTTCTTATTTCTTATTAGGAAGTATTGGCAAAGGGAACCTACAAAACAATCATCAGAGCACAATCACACCCTGGAGACTGCTTCATAACCCTGGCAATAGCTAAAGGAGGGGTAGAGACAGGTAAGCACACTATTCTCAGGATAAAAAATAAGGAACTTTAGCCTGAAACATAAGAGAACTTTAGCCCCCCCCCCTGAAAGCAACACCAAAGAATATACCAAGGCTTTACTAACTAGCCATAGCACAGTCATCTCAAATTAAGACAGTAAACCATATAACAAATAGTTAAGCAAATGCAGTCCAGGATGCTAGACAGGAAGAAGGGGAAATGACTTTTGACCAAGACAAAACATTTTTTTTATGTACTATGAGAATATTTAGTCATATTTTTTTACGCTATTCCTGTAACCAAGGCCGCGTCCAGGGAAGGGAGGTTTCCAGGTTTGAACCCCCACCCCACCCCCGAAAAACATTTTTTCCAACTCGTAAACACTTAATAAATACATATAAGCCCATATTTGATTCGTCTTTTAAATTTTGTAAAGGAGGGGTGGAGACAGGTAAGCTCCCTGTTCTCCAACCCTGGGTACAGCCTTGTTTACAAGTCAATTTCCAATGCACTCTTTAAGACAGCCCTAGTCCAGATGATTATTTATGCACCAATATGTACAAAGCAAGCTACCATTAAAATTTATTATGTTAATGGTGTAGCATTCCGCTATGCTTGTGCTTAATTCCCTGCTTGTGCTTACTTAATGCTTGTGCTGTGCTTAGATGTGGCTTTATTTTGTAGGTAGCCTGGGTCATAAAACCTTTACACCAGAGAAGTATTACATGGTGTCAGAAGTGGGATCTCATGGATGTACTACAGCCATCAATCAACTGGGAAGCCAGCTCCCTAGCAGAAGAATGGGACCATTTCCAAGAGCATGCCCAACTGATGTTTGCAGGCCCACTGGCAGGCAAAACAGAGAAAGCTCTCTGTGCCTACCTACTTATCTGGGCTGGAGCAAAAGGACAAGAAATATTCAACACCTTCACTGTTGCAGACGAGGAACAGAACAAAATCAAACGGTACCTTGAGAAATTTAAGGCGTATGCATCACCACAGAAGAACAAAGTTTTTGCACAGTATCTGTTCCAAAAACGAGACCAAACCGAGGCAAAAAGTGTAGAATATATTACAGAGCTCAAGACATAAGTGAAACCATGTTCTTACTCGGACCCAAACAAAATGGTCTGCAATCAGATAGTTTGCAGAATACTAAACCAAAACGTACGTGAGAAGCCCCTCGATGAAGGTGATGAACTTACGCTTGAAAAAGCAACCATTATGTGCAGAACCCACGAAGTGACCCAGGCACAGCTTAAAACATTCCATGGAACTAAGTCTATTCTCATAAAGCAAGAGATTGATGCTATATCACGCTACCCAAACCGGAACAGCAGCAGAAACAAACAGGAAGCAAGCAGTTCAAAGAGAAAACCATGCTACTTCTGAGGTGGAACATACTCCCCCTCCCATGTATGCCCAGCAAAGGGCATGTCATGCTTCATCTGCAAAAAGCTCAACCATTTTGCACAAGTTTGTCAAAATAAGACAGTAAACACAATGGAAGAAGATACTGTCAAAGTATACTCTGGTGATGAAACTGTGTTCCTGTACTCCATTGAACAAAGCAAAGACAAAGACGAAGTAGTGATACCTTTGGTCATCAACATTCAGTTCCCTGTCCTGTTCAAAATCAATACAGGGGTCCAGGTCAATATCATTCCAAGGAAGTACTTTGACCTCACCACCCCAAAGCCCACCATGAAACCCACAAGCCAGCACCTCACCAGCAACTGTGGAGCAAGGATCCCTGTAACTGGAGTCTGCAAATTATCATGCAGCTACAAAGATAACCTCAGCAGCAGGCAACAATTCTTTGTAGTAGAAACTTCAGCTGCCCCCATCATAGGCTACCGTTCAAACCTTGATTTGGACCTGATTAAGCAGGTACTGAACGTAAACTCAACATCTTCAAGAGTACCATTCCTGAAGGAAAAACAAAAAGAAATGTTTAAAGGAATCAGGAAACTCAAAGGAGAATGCAACATATACCTGAAAGACAATACCACCCCAACTGTCTACCCAGCAAGGCAGGTACCCATGGCCATAAACTCAAGCAAGAACTCAGCTGCTTAGAAGACCTAGGGATTATTGAAAAGGTTGTTACCCCAATGGAGTGGGTCAATTCGATGGTGATGGTTGAGAAGAAGGATAGGTCCATAAGACAGTGCATAGACCCAGTGGACCTAAACAAGTCCATCAAACGGCCCCACTATCCCATTCCCACTCTAGAAGACGTCACTTCCAAGCTATATGGAGTGAAAATATTCACAAAACTTGATGCCCGTTCCAGTTACTGGTCAATTCTGCTCTCTGAAGATTTGTCTTACCTCATGACATTCAGCACAATATATGGAAGATATTGTTTCAAGTGAATGCCCTTTAGAATCATCTCAGTGCAAGATGAGTTTCAGAGGAGGATGGAAGATGCCTTTGAAGGCCTAGAGGGTTTCTTCATCATCATTGATGACATGATTGTGTATGGCGCGAAGCAAGAAGAGCACAATGAATGCCTAGCAGCAATACTTGAAAGTGCCCTAGCTAAGGGTATCCGTTTCAACAAAGATAAGTGCGAGTTTTTGGCCTCCAGTGTCAGCTACTTTGGACAAATAATCAGCTCCACAGGGATGCAGCCAGATCCCAAAAAGATTTGCGCCATTAACCACATGCCAAGAAGAACTGCTAACCCTCCTTGGGATGATCAACTATCTCGCCAAATACATACCAAGCCTATCCAAAAAAAACAAACCACTCCATGACCTGACCAAAGCAGACCCATTCATCTGATCAGAGGAACACACTCGAGGACCTGAAATGCTCTATAGTGTCGAACACCCCATTCTTCAACTATCAGAGCAAGAACGTTGAACTCATTGTCAACACCTCCAGCCACGGGCTCGGCACCCACCTTGTTTTGGAAGGGCAGGTCACAGCATATGAACCGAGATCGCTCAGCAAGAGCAGAAGTATTCGCAACTCGAAAAAGAGTTATACACCATTGTGTATGGCTATAAACACTTCCACCATTATCTGTACAGTCACCATGTTGACATCACGACTGACCACTGGCCCCTCAAAACCGTTGTAGCAAATATCCTATTCACAAAGCCCCGCCATGAGTGCAACGATTAATGCTTCAGCTCCAGCCTTACGACCTGAGTCTGAGGTTCTGACCAGGATCCAAAATCCCAGTTGCTAATGCTCTGTCATGCCTCCATCTTAGCAATAAAGATCCAAAACTGGAAGAAAATCTGGATATCTATGTACACCACATAGTACAGAGCCTTCCAGCCAGTGACCAGAAGCTTGAGCAGATACGGACAGAAACAATGCAGGATGAAACCTTGAGCACCCTAGTCAAAAGGATTCAAGAGGGCTGGCCAAAACTAGAAATGAGTGCCCAACCAACATCCTAGCCTACTATTGAGATCCTGCTAAAATTTAGCAATCCAATTACTCTTACTTAAACTTACTCTTCAAAAGTCCTCTTATCCCCTTTAATCCAAATATGTGAGTCCCTTTGTGTATACTTATGATAAATTCCCTATTCAAAAGACAATTCTTCAAATTCCCACTAAAGAACTCAGAACTATCTGCATATCTTTAAAGGCAGCATCAAAAGGATTATAACAGGATAGACAATGTTTGTGAGTGATGCAGCAACAAAAAGTAGCTAAAAATTCAAATACTCTCTCTAAAAAAAAAACAATAATATTGATTAGTGTTTAATGCTAGACAATCAGACTTGGCTTCAAGTTATACAAATTTTATACAATCCCCTGAGTTCAAATCTAAGCTGCACCTAAGAAAATAATTACTATACCTATTCAAGCAAACTCAGTTCTTTAAGATCGCCTCATATATTAAAAACAATTGTAGCAATACAGATACTGATGATATAATATTAGCCATAATGGTATACTGAAAATGGTATCCCTCTTTGACAGAGAGGAAGGATTTGGGAATTGTTGTTGATGAGGAACTAAAATTTAACAAAATGCTCAAACAGCAGTTGCCAAAACACACACACTCTTCTCACTTAAACAAGTCTTCTGATTGTTTGCATACCCAAAAGCATTTCACCCCCATAGTTTTCAAAATATATTTTTTCCTGGATATGTTTATTCTAAAAGGTCTTTGAAAAAAAAAACCTTCAGAAAATTGAAAACAAAAAATCCCCCCCCAGTTGACCAGATGTCTTGGTTGAACTTTGCTGAAGTAAGGATGCTAGGACTGCTTTGAATTTCTCTTTAATTTGTTGGTTTTATTGATTGCATGTTGTTGTGAGTTTTTTTCTTTTATATATTTTTGTCTTGCTGAGGACAGCCCTTGGATATAGGGCCGAAATTTTCATTCAAATTATCTCCACTGTCTTGCAAAAAGATTTCCCTATTTTTCTTTGTGCTTTTGTTGTTTGTTATGGAAAGGCAGTGTGGTCTTCGTGGCTATTTCCCCCCCCCCAGTTAGATTTAGATACATTTAATCACTCTTCTTAGCACTTTGGGAAAGAACATAAGGTGGCAGTACCATATGATAGGAGGGGATGGTTCAAGGCAATTGATTGACTCTTTGGCAGAGGGGATGGATTTGGGAATTGTTGTTGGTGAGGAACTAAAATTTAACAAAGATGCTCAAACAACAGTTGCCAAAGCACACTCACTCTTCTCACTTAAACAAGTCTTCTGATTGAGTAAAAAACTAACCAAAGAATAATTATGGCCTAAATTGCCCTTATTTTTTTTTCAATCATCTCTTATTGGAAACAAGTTTTGTCCCTCCCTTGAGGTTTGACTTAATAATGTTTAAAAAGCTTTGAATCATCAGCTTACATAATAGTGTAAGCTCATGCTTCAAAGCTTATTGGCTCTGCAGAGTCGTCAGTGACAAGAGCTTCCATACAAGAAGACCTGAATTTGATTTCACTATGGGCCCATGAGCAGAAACTTGAATTTGACATTCAGTAGCACAAGTCAATGTACTTTGGGAGGAAGAACATAAGGTGGCAGTACCATATGATAGGAGGGGATAGTTCAAGGCAATTGATTGACTCTTTGGCAGAGGGGAAGGATTTGGGAATTGTCATAGATGAGAAACTAAAATATAACAAACATGCTCAAACAGCAGTTGCCAAAGCATCCAAGACCCTTGGCATAACAGAGTGTGTTGTACATAGCAGATCATCCAAAGTTATGACCAAACTGTACAAGGGTCTTGCACAACCATTGCTAGAATTTGGGATGTGTTGCAACACCCCTGAACAAGGGTGATCAGCAAAAAATAGGATATGTCCAAAAACAGGCAACAAAAGTTGTTGATGGATGCAAGAATCTTGACTATCCATTTTGATGGAATAAACTGAAGCTTCCAACACTTGTGTACAGGCACCAAAGAGGGGCTGTCATAATGACTTATAAGCTTTTGAATGCTGACTCCTCCAGGACAAGGGGGCATAGTAAGAAGTTGTCCAGGAAGAGGGCAGATACCAGAGTCCATAACCATTACTTCTCCAATAGAGTGATTACTCATTGGAACAATCTTCCTGATATTACTGTAACTGCTCCCTCTGCTGATGCCTTTTGATTGATTGTTGTCAACAAGAGTGGTCCATTAAGCAATGTCAGACAGAGTGGAATGCAACTGAGTCAATGGCTCCCCATCACCACTAACTAGTGACTCTACAAGATTGTTTACTTATTTTGCTGGACAATGCAATTTAAGGTAATAAACTGTTTGATATAGTTTGAAATATAGAATGGACTGTACATTTATACATTAGTGTGTGTGTGTGGGGGGGGGGAGGGGTAAAGTGAAGTAACATAGACCACTTTTAGAGTTGAGATAAATAAGTATTTGTTATGGTTTGGTTGTAGTTTCTAGAATTCCTGGTAGCCATTTTCTAACAGCAAATAAGGTGTCAGTCAAGGACTTTGAATAAAATTTGTAAAATAAGTGATTAGTATGTTAGAAAAGATCATAAAAAGATGTATCCCGTGCTGTGTTCACTTTTTATCTAGCTAAGTAATGGAGTAAACTTCAAATTTAACTTTAATTCTCATAAACAGATGACTCAAAATGCAAAATAATGCAAACCCATGGGCACCCATAAGGGGAGGGGGGCGCCAGCCCCTCCCCCCTTGGCTGAATGATGGTGTCATATATTTGTATTCATTAAAAAAAAACTTTTTCCACAGAATAAGCTTTCAAAGAAAAGTAGAGCTCTATTAAGTCAAAAATGGGCAGAAATAAAGTCAAATAATCTTCCAAGCATAAAACTACCACAAATCACTATCAACAAATAAATGAAACTCAAAACAAACAGAAATTATAATAAATAGCCAAGTCAAACTCAAAACAAGCAAAAATTAAAATTACTAGTGTTGACAACCCCCATGCCTTCTCAAGACCAGATCATAACTTAGGTTTTACTGAAAAAAAAACAACAAAAAAAAAAAAAAAACAAATGACTGTGGATTGTCAGTTTGATATATCTATAAACTCAAAACAAAGTGCCAATTAGACCAGGTAAGCCCCCCTCCCCTAAAATTCAGCCTATGGGTGCCCATATGAAAACCTGAATGAAATCAAATGATGGAGAAATGCATGGAGAGTTTATTAGGCTATATTTGCACATTAGGGGGGATGGGCCAAAGTATAGTGAATTGCATTTAGGAATAGTTTAATTATTCCTAAATTAAATAATTTAAATATTTTAGAATTTTAAAGTTGTTTTCAAAGTGGTATAGCATTTCCTTCTGAAGAGGGCAGCCACTGCACTAGGCCTAGTACCCTTTTACTTTTTAAGCCTCTTTTCCTTTAAAAGTAGTCAATCACAATATTCCCCAAACTCTGCTGTTATTTTGGGCCTTATTTTAGGAAAGAAATCAACCACTAATGTTAACCTAGCCTACTTTTCTTTTTGTCAAATTATAGCAGTTTGGAAACATTTTCCCATGTTCTAGTTAGGACTTTAGTTTCCAAATTAAAATAAAGTTTTATTAGCCAAGTAGAACACCTTTATATTAGTAAATAATAGACATTCTGAGAACTCACAGTAACATCCCATGTTAAAGTAGCCTACCATAGCCAGACTTTACCTGATTTGTCTTCCAATACTCTGTTACCCCAAAATGTGAATAGCAGTGATTAGATTGACACACGGACAGGAAAAAACACAGACACAATTAACCTAAAACAACTATTTTTAATGGAAATGGGATGCATAAAAACTTAGGTCAAAATCACAAAACATACTTTTGAATTCACCGCGATGCATTGAATCAACGTTGCCAAAGTAAACAGCGACAAGATTAGGAGACACTGCGGAACGTGTATAGATATCATTTTTATTTGAAGGTCGAAGTTTTCATCATTTTAAGAATAACTAGTTTTTATTTCTTCAACAGTTAATCAGAGCTATTATATTAAAATAGTTAGGTTTCAAAGATTCAATTGATTCATGTTCAGAGAAAGTATTATTCTATGAAAGAAAAATAATTTTTAAATTCAGAATAATAGAGTTGTGGTGTTTACTACTTACTCAAACACATTTGACAGGATAAAGATGCTCTGCATTTTAAAATTACTCTTTTCTTTGTCTTTGAGTAAGCTTACACAAAATTTTTTTTTTAAAAGAAAATATCCTCTTGAGAATTAAAACTAGAAAAAATCAAACGTCTGTTTAGTTCTGCATTAGAAGCAAAGATATATGTAATAAACTTAATGGGCTTATTTGTTGTATTGGATTTGCATCATTTAGACCCTGATACCACACTGCCCCTAATGGGGCCTAATGCCCCAGCACATCACCACACTTTCATAAAGTGGCATGTCGTTCACAATTAGCGATGACAAGCAAATTCCCTTGTAAGGTTTATGTGTTTGAAAATTGCCACTGAAAAGGGACTTTTAAGATGTACCATATACCCATACAAATACAGAGTCTTCTAAGCTAAAAATCTTTCAAGAGTCAATGCAGTGGCATTGACTTATTAGAGAGTATTACACCCTCGTGCATCTCCCTCCTCCAGCCACTTCATGTAGAGTGAATGGTCACAGAAAATTTGAAGGGACCTGATTCAATCAAAACTAAAAGTTCTGGTGCACTAACTAAAATAAAAAATTAAATGAGGGTGAACCCCATCTCGTCCATTTTTAGCCTCACCCCTCCCGGCAACTTCATGTTATCGGATAACGATAAAAGGAAAAACATCTTCCAGAGCCATTGCTAGTGCCTAGAGTTTCGAAACGACCTTTCAGTTGCAGAGTCTTTCTTACAGGGACAAGTAGCAAGCCTGTCGCTCATATTTTGCCGCAGTGGGGATCAATCCCCGGGCTGATTGCTAGGCAGATCATCAATCTACTGGGTATCCACAGGGTATATTTCATCGGATACAAAATCTAAAACAGTCATTTTCCCTAGGTAAGAACGTCCAAAAAATGTCTCTTCCAGGGGTAAATGACCCACGCATTTCCTAGGGTAAAAGCCCCAAATTATGCAAATGGTCTATTTTTCACAAATACATTTTAGTAGAAAAGAAGGGCAATTTCAATCTTGTTTTAAATAATCATGAATTGAGCCTGTATCTGTTTAACTGGATGTAAAAAAAAATTATGTCTATTACCCCAAAACGTTATACCTCCACGATCAACTTTTTCGAAGAAAGGTTGGCATGTTGCATCTTGCTTATAAGCAAAAGCATGCAAGGATTTTCTATCTCAATGCAAAGACGAGCTTAATCCTGAATAGGTAAAACAAGCTATGCCCCGCCTCAGTGCCAAAGCGAGCAAAGTCCAAGCCGCGGGCTGACCAGATGTTGAAGCGGGCAGACCCCGATTTGATACAAAAGGAGCTAAGTCCTGAGTCAGTGCTAAAAATAGCTACTCCCTGACTTGGTGCAAAAACAAACCAAGTCCAAGTTACACAAATTTTATGGCACGGTGCAAAAACCAGGTAATTCCTAACCCAGTCATGTAGACTGCAGGATTATGATATGATGCAAAAGAAAAAAAAAGAAGCCAAGCCCTGATTCCGTGCTTACTCGATTTTAAACTTGGCGCAAAAACAAGGTAAGTCTTGAATCAGTGTAAAAAGACCTAAATTAAAGCTGTAGAATTTAGACGACGCAGGTGGAAAATGAGTTAAGACCTGAATCACAGCATAAACGGGCGAAGTCGGGCTAATTAAAAACAGATATGGGACAAATCAAAAGTCGGGACAAAATAAAGTAAGTTCTTATTCAATGTAAAAACGATTTGAGTCCAGGCTGTCAACTGACTCGGTACAAAACTGAGCTCAATCCTGACTCGGTGTAAAAGCGATCTAAATACAAGATGATTAATTTCACTGACGCGGCGTAAGAACCAGTTAGGTCCTGACTTAGTAGAAAACAAGCCAAGTTCAAACCATGGGCTGAATCGGTACATAAACAAGCCAAGTCCTGACCATCCTTTGCGGGTACACAAAAATTTAAAGTTTTGTATATGGAGACTCAAAACCTTTGATATATATAAAAAGAGATAAATTATTTCGTGAAATAACTATCACAAGCCCTGAAAGGCCAAAATTCGCATTTTTGAGTCAAAACTAAGAGAAAAAGAAACAATTGAAGCATACGACAAAATATAAATAAGGTAAGTTTAAGACAGAAGACGAAAATTAATGCAGAATATAGACAGAAACACACATAAGCTAAAAATCTCAAAAACTAGACAAAAGAAGGGACAGTCGTTTAAAAAAAGGAATCTGAGAGGAAACGAAATGGAAAAACTACGGTGTTGGATTGTTCACTCCTTCTGTGATGTAGGGGACAACTGTTTCTTATAAGTTTTTAGAAGCCAATAGATTAAGGGTAAGGTAGGTATAGGCTGAGAAACACTACGGAGCGGGTGAATTCTTACCTTTACGTGTACTTATAAGTAATAATGCGTTCGAGTCTACCAAAATTATTTATTCAACAAGCCTCATTACTAATTAGGACTGTAACTTGAAACGGTCTGGATTAGTAGTCAGATAAGATATACCTGCTAACCCCAGAAGAAAAAAATGCAGGATGAGAGGATAAGGGGTGCCATACGTAAAAAAAAACTTGAAAAAATAACTAAGGCAGAAAAAACATATGAAATTAAAGGCAGAAAAGAAAAAAGGGACAGATAATAGATAATAGTGAAATGTAGCTCCAGGGATTTGTCAATAAACAATGTTTATAATGGAGTAAACGTGACTAATGGACAACTCGCCTAGTTGTCCATAGTATTTCACTTAACGAGCTGCCAGATAAGTATTCGTTGTCAAAATCATTCACATTTATAATTTTCAAAGAGTCCTCGGGTACATTAAATATGAATATGACAGTGCAATTCTCTTCAAGATCACCCTCTTTTTTGGAGGTGTTCTCTCTTTCAAACTTCCTCAAAATTTCCATTTTTTAGAGTTTTTATTTTCACTTGTTTGAATCCCGAGTCATTGTTTGTGGGTTCATTTAAAATATAGCATACGACAAACAAGCTTGACATGAACTCAAATAGATTAGTTTATTAGGCTTGTTGTGTATGCATACCCTTTGGCGTTAACAAGTATATAGTGCATTCAAGCATACGAGGGTTAATTATTAAACAAGCCCGATTACTTATTCTTAGCGTTTCACGATACATGAATGACGCCAGCGGTTAGAGAGATTGCTACTTGAAACGGTATGGGTTAGTTGTCAAGATTAAGTCACACGCACTAACTCCAAAAAATGCGGAATAGGTGGGGATAAGTGGCGTCATATTTAAAAGACAATGTAATCGAAGATTTCGTGGCAAGGAACCATACGTAAGGAGCGACTCGGCTCAATAGTAACCGAAACTAAAAAAAAAAAAAAATGATATCAATAGATACATCAAAAGAATAGGCTTATTATAAATACCCCCTAAGCCAAGGAATGTTACTGAAAATCACGCCATAAGATTCAGCGTATCAGAGAATCTTACTATAGAAGTTTCGAGCTCCTATACACGAAAATGTGGACAGAAGAAAGATCACGGATACGTGTTCATTTTTTTATATTTTTTTTCCCAGGGGTGATCATGCCGAACTAAACTTAACAGTTCTAGTGCCCTTTTCAAGTGACCTAAAATATTGGAGGGCAACTAGCCCTCGTGCCATGTCCCTTATTTCCCAAAAGTCGTCCCACCAAAATTTTGAGATAGTTATTTTATTCAGCATAGTTGAAAAATCAAATGGCTATGCCAACAGCCTTGAGGATAGGGGTTGCAAGTCTTAATTATCGAAAATTCCCAGAGCTTTCGATTTATAGAAAGCGAACACATTCAACAGGAGGAGGGATAATATTTTGGATAGTGGTGTTCATAAAATCCCATGTTCTTGTAGTCTACATTAGTAGTCTATCTATTATTTATAGTAGTATTATAGTATATATATATAATATATTAGTATATTATATAGTGTATTAGTATATATTATTAAATATTATATATTATATTACATATTTTATTAGTATATTATTAAATATTGGTATATTATTGTATTAGTATACAGTGTATTCCAGGATGAGAATTTGAGAGAAACTTTCCAGGAACAGTTGAATACTAAACTTAAGAGTTTAAAATTTGATAATGTGGAAGATGGGAAGAAAGCTAAAACTGCAGCTAAGAAAATTAATGAAAAAGCTTTATGTTTAATAGAAAAGAGAAAGGACTTGTACATAATTTCGGAGACCACACTGCCTTTCCATGACGATAAAATAAAAGTTCAAAATAGGGATTAAATCCTTTTTAATAGACAGTGTATAGAAATTCACAAAAATACCAGATATTTTGGTCACACATACACTGACCGTCATCAGTAGTAAAACTCTAATGTTTACTACTGATAACGGTCACTGTATATGTGACCGAAATATCTGGTATTTTTGTGAATTTCTATACACTGTCTATTCAAAAGGATTTTATCCCTATTTTGAAGGACTTGTACAAGAATTATCTGAGTGATAGATAATATGAAAACAAAACGAATGTAGAGAAAGTGGAGAAAGTATTAAATTATGAACTAAGGAGGTGTGAAGTGGAGGCCATGGATAAAATGGCCGAGGATCTGGAAGATGCAGCTAGACGGCATAATAGTAAAATATTCTACTGGCATGTTAACAAATTGAGAGAGAGTAGTCAATCCGGACTTGGCCCAGTTAAACATAGGAATGGGGACACAATTAGTGATAAGGAAAAAAAAACTAAAGAACGATGGGCCGAACATTTTGAGAATTTGCTTAACCAAGATAGAGTTGCAGCAAAAGATATAGATATTTCTGATATTTCTGAGATATTTCTGAGGAGGAATTAGTGACAGTACTAAAAGGATAAAAAAATAATTAGGCTCCAGCTGCTGATAGGTTGGTTAATGAGTTTCTTAAATATCATAGCTCTGAGGTTAGAAATAAGTTACTGAAGATTATGAATATGATTTTTGAAAAAGGGGAAGCGCCTAACGATTTTAGGAAAATCTTAAATAAGCCACTTTATAAGAAAGGAGATAAAAGTGAGTGTGGTAATTATCAAGGCATTAGTCTGGTCTCTGTAGGTAGTAAATTACTTAGTAATATGATACTTTTTAGACTGAGAGATGCCGTAGAAAAAGTTTTAGGAGAAGAAGAACAGTGCAGTTTTAGAAAAGGTAGAGGATGAGTCGA
Organism: Artemia sp. Qi Xiang Cuo; assembly: GCF_049724085.1. Classification (NCBI taxonomy): domain Eukaryota; kingdom Metazoa; phylum Arthropoda; class Branchiopoda; order Anostraca; family Artemiidae; genus Artemia; species Artemia sp. Qi Xiang Cuo. The sequence continues at coordinate 3,129,006 of NC_142802.1, read as the reverse complement.
CCAAATTTTCACTCTTAGGCTAATAATTGAGAAGTGCCTGAGTTTTCAAACACCTTTGGTCCTCAGTTTTATAGATTATGAGCAAGCGTTCGACTCTGTTGATAGAAGAGCTTTAGTAAAGGTTTTATCCTTGTATGGTATACCAGACAAATACATTAAAGTAATTAGTGCTATGTACGAGAATAACACTGATGCGGTTAAGGAAATGAAGTTAGCAGCTGGTTTTGTATTAAAACAGGAGTTAAGGAGGGTTGTGTTCTATCTCCATTTACATGGATCATTTTGATTGATTTAGTCTTGAGGAGCACAGGAAAAGCAATGGGAGACCACGGAATCAAACGGGGAGGAAAAAGTTTCATGGATTTGGATTATGCTGATGATTTAAGGATCCTAGATAAAAGTGGGAGTAAAATGAACGCAGTTTAAGAAGCTTTGTAAGCTCAGGTTGTTAGAATAGATTTGAACATTGACATTAAGAAGACCGAGTTGCTAAAGCTAGGAATAAGTGAAGACGAAAAGGTAACGTTGGATAACGAAAAGATTGATCAAGTGGGCAGCTTCGCTCACCTTGGTAGTATTATTAGTAAAGATGGTGCGAGCAGTGAAGATGTTAAAAGTAGAATAGCCAAGGCTCAGGGTGTTTTTTCACTTTTGAAAAAAGTTTGGAAGAATAGGAAGATAAGTCTGCAAACCAAGATTAGAATATTAGAAGCTACCGTAATGACAGTGATTAAATATTGCTCTGAAGCATGGACGCTCCGAAAAGCAGATCAAGATTTGCTAGATGTTTTCCAGAGATATTGCTTGAGGATTGTTCTGGGTACCCGGCTGACTGACCGTATTTCAAACAATAGGCTATAAGAAAAATGTGGTTCAATACTGCTCTCTAGGGCTATAATGAAAGAAAGGCTGAGGTGTCTAGTGCTCGTTGTGTGAATGAAGGATGACAGATTGTCGAAGATTGTTCTTTTTAGCCAACTGCTAGGGCTAAACGGAAAGCAGGTCGTCCTCGTTTGGGGTGGGAGGACGTCATAAAGAAAGATTTAAAGGAAATGGGAACTTCGTGGGTGGGTGCAAAAAGCGAGGCTTTGAATAAATTGGGGTGGAGGAGGAGCGTGCGTAGCTGTGTTGGCCTCACCCGGCTTGGTGCTGCGGTGAGTTGTTAGTAGTAGTAGTATATAGTATATTAGTATAGTATTAGTATATTATATATATTATTTAGTATATTAATATATTATATAGTAAATTAATATATTATATAGTATATTAGTATATTATAATATAAATAGTATCATAGTATTATAGTATTGTATTATTTATAGTAGTCTATCTATTATTTATGTAAAAACATATGTTAATCTATATTGTAGTCTATATTACGAGGACCAACCAATAATTAGGAGAGGGGTTACAGGAACGCAAATCATCAATAGACAAAGCCATGAAGCTATGCCAAATGCTCGATAGTTTTGATTCCGCCTTCGCTCAACACGAATATAATGACCCTCGCCATTTCCCCCTCCCGTCAAAGGCCCCCTCGCCATTATTACCCCGTCAAAGGTCCTGAGTAACTTCTCAGGTGCTTCCCCCAAGCAACTCAGGCGCGTCCCCAGGTGGCGGATAGGGGAACATCCTTCAGATATGGAGGATACCCTCGAATATTAAATAAGAGGGCGCGGACCAAGGGGGGACCCAGTCTCTGGGGGTCTTAAATAGCCGGTGCACCCTTGTCTGGGGGATATAAATACGGACAGAGGAGGAGGTGAGCCCCTCTGATAGCTATCTTGCTGGGCCCACCGGCGCGTGGATATGTCCCGAAGACGTTAAACTCACCCCCAGTAATGGGATAAATTGCTTGGTGACGCCGTGATGCCACGTGGGATAATCCTCCCAGCGAGGACAACTGCGAAGAGCGGAAGACACACTCGAGGGTGTCAACGGTCCCGGCTAGAAGCAGAGAGGATTGGCTTGCCGTTGCTTCAAAAGCTAGCCAAGAAACTTTTCCTCTTTATGAATTATGAATAGGCAATCAATGAGAACACGAAATAGGGCTACCGCGTCCGGGGAAACCGACGGACAAGCTACCGCGTCCGGGGAAACCAGCAGACAAGCTACCGCATCCGGGGCAACCGATGTATTGACAGCCAAAAGCGTTGGAAACGAATCAAGGCAACGTTTGACAAGTCCGTTACAAACGGACGCTAGACCGGTTTTATCAACAACAATCACCACCAGAATCGGCACGTTAAATCTTCGGACACTTTCGAAACCAGGAAAGAAAGACATGCTCCTCCGTGAAGCAAACCGCTACAATTGGGACATCATCGGCCTCTCAGAGACTCATCTACCAGGTATCAGCGAAGAACAGATAGGAGACGCAACCCTCCTGCTTTCTGGAAGACAAGACGGAACACACAGACAAGGAGTCGGCTTTTTGCTGACAAAAGCAGCAAGGAAATCTCTTCTATCAGTAGTGTCTGTCTCGGAGAGATTAATGATGATCCGACTCAAAAGTAAGTTCAAAAACCTCTCCGTGGTACAGGTCTATGCTCCGGATTCATCAAGGTCGGACGAAGAGTCGGAAGATTTCTACTCTCAGCTCCAGAGCCTTGTCGACACCATTCCGAAGAAAGACATCGTGTTAGTTCTCGGGGACTTCAATGCCATCGTGGGGAGTGACAATAGCGGAAACGAAGATGTCATGGGCAAGTTCGGGATCGGACAGATCAACGGCAGAGGAGAACGACTCACTGAATTCTGACGAGATAACGAGCTTTTTATCACAAACACAATGTTCAAGCACATACGAAAGAGACAAGTCACGTGGTGGTCCCCCGATGGAAGGACTGCCAACATGATAGATTATATACTGGTATCCAGCCGATGGAAATCTGCATTCACAGACACAGTGACGCTAGGAGGTGGGGCCTTTGATAGTGATCACAATCTCCTCATGTCATCGCTTCGCCTAAGATTAAAGGTCGTTGTCAAGCCGAAACAAAAAGTTCCAAGATTCCAGATAGAAGCCCTTAAAGACCTTAAGACGAGACAAGAGTACAGAATGCAGCTCAACGAACGACTGTCAAAGACCTTGCAAGAAACACCTGATCTGCTGAGTCCAGCCGACATCGATCTACTTGTTTCCCAAAGCAGCCTGGCCGTATGCGAGACAGCTGAGCTCGTCCTCGGCCGTAAATCTGCAGAAGACAAGCCATGGATTACCCAGGAGATTATTGATATGTGTACCGAGAAACGAACACTCCAAAACAAGCAAGATCGAGAAAGCAAGAATAGATTCAAAAACCTTAAACGTCAAATTGAGAAGAAAACCCGCCAAGCACTAAAAAACATGATTACTGAAAAATGCCGGCAGTGTGAGGAGGACTCCCGTAGGGGTAACTCACACCTCATGTTCAAACGTGCCAGAGCTGACAAACCGCAAAGAAGCGAAGTGCCTCGATCTCTTAGATAAAAATGGACACAAAATTACTACTTGTGCCGGAATCCAAGATCGCTGGAAAGAACACTTCCAGGAAAAGCTTAATCTCACAGTAAGTCCAGATACTGAAGTGGTTAGAAAGTTCCCAGCAAACAGGAATGAAAAACTAAACCCACCATCCTTAAGATGGGAAGTAGATGCTACATTCCAATACCTCAAGTAGAATAATGAACTCGGACTAGCCAATCTGCGGGCAGAACTTCTAAAAGTGGAATATGATACCGTCGTTGATCTGCAACACAAAATAGTAACATCTGTATGGGAAATAAAATACTTCCCCGAGTCTTGGTCGAAATCTGTCATAGTGCCCTTGCACAAGAAAGGATCTAAAAGTAACTACGAAAACTACAGACCCATATCGCTTACTTGCCAACCAGCTAAAATCCTTACGAAAATTCTCCTTGATCGGATCAGAAACCTGACAAGACACGTAATCCCTGAATATCAAACTGGCTTCTGTCAAAACCGATCCACCATAGACCAAATTTTTGTGATCAGACAGATTATGGAAAGATACCTGGACTTCGGGAAAGAGCTATACCAGCTGTTTATCGATTTCAAACAAGCTTTCAATCTAATTTGGCGAGATGGCCTATGGCACATCCTGGCACACTACTGTTTTCCCACTGACACTATTGATATTGTCAAGAGCATGTACGAGAAGTCGAGAAGCATGGTGCAGACAAGCAAAGGCTTAACTGAAGAATTCTCAACCTCTTCAGGAGTGCTTCAAGGATGCCTACTCTCCCCCACTCTGTTCTGCCTATTCCTGAATGCTGTACTAGCACTGGTGCCCAATGACACGGGAGCACTCATGAGTGGACACCTCTTTGACATGCTTGAATACGCCAATGACATTAATCGCCTAAACGAACAACTAGAGGAACTGCAATCAAGCGCTAACGATATTGATCATGCAGCTAGTTCCTTTGGGATGAAAATCAATGCTAACAAGACAAAAGCCATGAAGGTAACGCTGCATACAGATACAGGGCTTCAACCCAGCAAAATTATGATCCAGGGGGAAGAGATCGAGTGGGTTGACCATTTCTTTTATCATCTATGTGAGCTTACGACAACACCGGACTCCTGAAACTACATTAAACGACTCCTTGCCCTTTCCTCAGCATGCTTCAAGTCTTTGTGATCGATCTAGAAAAACAAACATCTGTTGCTGAAACTAAAAACACGCCCTTTTCAAGCTCTTGTGGTTCAAGTAGCAACGTACGGAGCAGAGACATGGACCTTAAAAGTAGAAGACAAATGCCGGTTGGAGGCCTTTGAAACAAAATCCCTCAGGAAGCTTGCTGGCATCACCTACCTTGACCGAATATCAAACGAACGGCTATTGTCTTCGCTCAACTATTCCCAGACCATCCAGATTCAACAGCTTCGATGGTTAGGCCACGTTCAGCGGATGTCCCCAGCCCAACTTCCAAAAATTGCGTTTGAAGGAAGGATTGATGCATCCCGCCCAAAAGGACGACCTCCCAAGCGCTGGAGGGAAAACTTTCCCAGCCATCCCCTGTCAGTACTCCTTCGGACTGCAGCGAACAGGGAATCGTATAAGAAGCTCTACCATAGTTCAGTCAGAGGAGAAGCCCCGAGTCGGCCAATCCGGCCGGATGGGAGTTAAGTAAAGTAAGTAAGTA